>NW_027103625.1:0-110733 GCF_902728285.1 Clytia hemisphaerica
CTGATGATGGATAAAAACATAAGCAAAGTTAAGAATGATCTTACATTCATTAACCTTTAGTAGCGAGTGATTATCTCAGCAGGGTTGATGGTACGATGACGTTTTAAGGAATCGATCGTCCAATTTTTTCATTCTGTCTGCGTACCGTGGTTACAAATCCGCCATTTTATTTACAAATTCAAGGACTTTCGCTTTCGTTTTTTTTTTTTTTTGATTTCTTAAAACTCCAAAAACTTGGACCCAGTCTTCTCAAAAATTTAAAGCTCAGTTCTCATTGGATAAGAAAGAAGTAGGCGTGGCATTTACCACCGCCGCGTAGTCTGTACACAGACTCCTTTAGCCCCTTTTCTCTCTTGTCGGTATGATTGAGGCTGTCTATATTCAGTTTAACATAAATATATTGATATTTAATACGAAACTTATATGTTTATTTTGTTAGTGTAGTGTAGTACCCTGAGTATCAGAGGTTAATTTTCAAAAAATATATTAACCTCTGAAGACCAATAATAGAATTTTAATCGCGCGGTGTCAATCTAATCACGGTACAAAATATCAAGATGAAGAGCAAATATTACCATATTAATGTCTAGCAGACTGCTATGAGTATGCAGTTTACTATTTACGAATTCCCCAGAAACCTCCAAGTGTAATTGAAATGAGTTTATTTGAAGAAATCTTTATATGATCCCCAAATGTATAACAGTAATTACTAAACTTCAATTAGGAAATGTCACTTTGATTGAATCGAAATAATAGACAGACTTTATGTTATGATTCTCTATCACTGACTCTTTTTACAAAGCATTGATGACTTTTTGTAAGTTGTGTTTTCAACGACGGAATAAAATATCAACTTTGTGCCTCATCCAAGATCTTGGGATGGTCGTCATGGTTACTTTGTCTTCGTTGATTGGCGCTGAATAGAATCTCGATTCGTCGGCACAGCGTCAATATATGATTTGCCTGTGCTATTCACGTAGTAGTGTAGGTCAGGGTTTTTTTGACTTTATCACCTTTTTTTGCCTACTTTTCCTTTTGGTCCCCTTCACATTCCCTATATTTATAGGGCGATTTCCCTCTTGTGTCAGAGTTGCCTGAAATGGTCTCCAGTCATGTATGGATAGGCCCCATAGCTTAACTGCAGCCTTCTTTAGGCATAGTAGGTCCCCCCTTTACCCTTCTTTGGGTAAATTTTTATCTCATAAAAACGAAATTTTTACTGCATTATAGGAGGGGAGACGGGCCTTTGTTGATGGGGTGGGTAGGTTTTATTCTGTGTTATATGATATAATGCTTGTTGGTCTCTGTTTGGTGTGTGTGTGAGTGTGGTGTGTCGTCTAAATAAACTCTTCCCTCTTCTATATTTCTAGTGGTCATGAGTTGTCTCGTACGTGTCTTACATACTGTAAGACTCAACTAATCTATGATGGCGTGGCGTGTCTATGCCTCTTAGCTTCTGAGGTGTATTGTGATACGATGTGGGACGTTGTGTGTGTTTGTGTTTGTGTGGGGGATCGGGGCGAGCCTTGTGTTGGTGTTTGGGTGTCTGTCTGTCGCTGATGGTTTGTCTGTTGTTAGTCTTTGCTGCGTGTGTTTGTGTGCGTGGCGGTGTGAGTGACGCTCGGCTTGACGTGGTTGTTTGTCTTTCGGGTTGGGTACTTTTCGGTGTATGGGAATTGTTTTTTTCTTTGTCTTCTTATAGTCTCGTGTGGAAAACGGTGTAGGTGTCTATGGCGTCGGTGTTTCTAGACGTCATTGGGGGTGGTCTGCTGTGTCTCATTTGTCTTCTCTCTGTCTATCTACTGCCTATATACGGCTCTCTTGTTTGATCTCGTTGTGGGTGGGTATAATTTTGGGGGAAGTGGATAATGATGGTGGTCAATTGTTTGGTAAAATTGGCACAAAATTGGTCAATTTTGGAGGAAAAATTCCACATTTTCTTGGAAAATTGCAAAAGTTTTCACCCTTACGCGTTACGGGCGAGAAATTTTGAAAAAGTGCACTGTAAGGGTATGATTTTTCATGGAAATTCACTGCACTGTAAGGGTCCGATTTTAGAAGCCAAAATTTTTGGGCCGAACGTATGGTCGTTTTCAGATCGAGTGCCCCGGGCCGCACCCTCCCTTCCTTTGTCTCTCTGCTCTTGCTATCGTCAATTTTTCAATAAGTTTAGTTTAGACAGCCGGCATATGTGATTTTCTATTACGTTTCATGCATTTTAGACATACCCCTTTGACAAATGAGAAATAGGGCTTAGACAGTTTGATGGCTGTTAGCAAAATTATAATGACACACTATCGTAAATATCGAAGCTTTCGAAGCTTATTTTCGTATTTTCTTATAAAAACAGGATAATGATTAGACAACTCAAGTTACTTGGTTATCGTGTGATTAAAACATTAAAAAGGTGTTTCCAATGTTACTATAGAAATAAATTTTTATTAATGACGACATACGACACTTCCTAAAGTAAACCACGTTTGTCTTTTTTTCTCTCTCTCTTCTCTTCTCTGTTTTTGTTGTTTACACTTGATTATATTTATCATTGTAAAAAAGGTAGTCAGCTTGGTTGATGGTTTATGGTTGCTGATTTGATATTTCATTTTTCTTTTCTTCAGGTCCTGGTGGCAACGGACAACACCCCTTTTCTATTCTCCTTTCTGCTACCCGCCCATGTGGGGGGCGTACGGTTTTACGGAATTGCGGAAATCGACCCTTTTTTCTTCGGAATTTCGGAAATCAGGCAAAATTCTTTCGGTATTTCGGAATTCTGAAATTG
Source organism: Clytia hemisphaerica (assembly GCF_902728285.1). Classification (NCBI taxonomy): domain Eukaryota; kingdom Metazoa; phylum Cnidaria; class Hydrozoa; order Leptothecata; family Clytiidae; genus Clytia; species Clytia hemisphaerica. The sequence goes on from NW_027103625.1 coordinate 2,780, forward strand.
TTTCGGTATCGGAAACCCGTGAATTTTTGCTTCGAAATTTCGGTATTATAAAGTTTTAATCCCCTTTTTTCGGAATTAATACATGAAAAATCAAAAATTAGACTAAACGGGGGAAAAAACCCAAAAAATCGGTATCGGAATTGCAAGTATTTTTTTACGGAATTTCGGAAATTTTGGCAAAATTGTACGGTATTTCGGAAATCGCAAACCCCGTACGCCCCCCCCCGCCCATCATTCATTTTCCTCTCTTTTTTTCTCCCCGGGCCTTTTTCAAATGTAGACAGGGCTTTACATTCCAGAATCAGCAAACCAGAGCAAACACGGTTCACATTTCACGCCAGTTTTCTCCAGGTCAGAGTCAAGCTGTCAAGGTAAAAAGCAAAATTATGTTGTATCCTTGTATGTCATGATTTCAAAAATATTTGAAATCTTTTTATGTTTTTGTGTCACTTTACCATTCTTCTAACATGTTTTTTGAAATTTGCAGTATTAGACTAGTCAATAGAGCAATCTAAAAGCTCTAACCAGTGCATCTAGCCAGACTGACAGAGCGAGCCGTAGGCTAGCTGGGAGACCCGACTTCTCTGTCTATGTGGTTTCAAAAAAATATCAAAGTATAGACAGTAGTAGCCAGGAATTATACAAGATGCAAGAATTAATCGCAGAATTTGATTGGCTAATATCTTATTGTTATGATTTGATAAACAAAAGTATGACGTCAAACAGCTCTATTGTTTCAAGAAGTGGCGCGAGCTTTTGAATTGTTTTGAAAAAATAACGGTTTTTTCTATTGTGATTTGAAGTGATTTGAATCGAGTCAATAATTCCATACTCTGTATTTCAGTGAAGTTGTTGGGATTTTAACAGGATAGAAATATTTTTGTACAGAGTATGGTCTCCAGACTAGCCGTAGCCAAACCATTTTAATTTGGTAATCACTTACCTTAAAAAACTCAAAATGATTATTTTACAATTGCTTAATGACTATACTTTGAGTATTGTGAGACATACTGTCCACAAATTTTCAATAACGCAGCCAGTTAGAGTGGAAGCAATTCCCTTTATGAAGTGTCTTTACGTCACATAGACAGAACAAAAGAAAATAGCAAAGGAACAAAAAGGAATACCCATAGTCAGTTCGGCAAATTGCACAGATCCGCAACGCTGCAAAATTCTGCATCTTTAGCATTGTGATATTCCGCAACGTTGCGAAATTCCGCAGCTTTACTGCTGCATAATTTCACAGCTCTGGCCTTTGGACCAAAATCGGCATCGCAGGGCCTGGACCGGGGTCCCAAAATAATGTGCATTTTGAAGAACAACCCAAAAGGAAACTTTTCACCCTAGCATTTTAATTTCCTACCTAGCGATTATTCACAATCATTCTTGGAAGAAATGCTACCAGATGCTACTTCGTTCAAAAAAGCGCTACTTTGTTCAAGAAAGCAAGTTTTTGCGTTTTTGCCTGATTTTGCATGTGTTTAGAAGAAAATTGGTAGGCGCTCATAATTTTTAAAATCACAAGCTTCAATTCTTCGATCTATGCAATTTGCCGAACTGTAGTCACCAGGTGAAGGCTTCTTCATAAAAAAAGCGAAAGACAAAAATATATTTTTCGAATCTGGCATGTCTGGAATAAGTGTCAGGACCTGCAGGAATAGTGTCAGCTTAGGACCTTCAGGCAACCTAGTAGGGTTGGGTATGGGTGTGGGTGTGGTTAGGGTGTGGTTACGTATCAGTTTGGCTAGGAATTGGGTTATTATCAGTTAGGGTTAGGGTTGGAGTTTGAAACAAGCAAGCACTATAATAGACATTTACGCCTTTCCATCTGCCATACCGTAAATTGGTCTAATTCCGACACCCTTTTTATCAGCTGAAATTGACCCGAAATTGATAGAAAGGTTGAAACTGTTTTCTTTGCTTTGTGATCAGAGAAGAATAATCCTTTTTCAATCAGTGATTCAAGCTTGCATACTATTCTTGTCTCTTAAAGAAGGGTGTCCGAATTAGAGGAGGGATGTTTATATTAGACCAACTTAAGGTATTGAATTGTATGCAAAAATTATGTTGGCTGAATTGCAGTGGTGAAATTCTTTTAGAAAGTATGCAAAACATAGGCAAAAAGAAAGTATTTAGTATAAAACTTACATATGCATATTTGGCATTATATTAAAAGTGTAATCTTGTAGAAGAAAGATTAAATTTGCTTCTTTTGAAAACTAGAAATAATCTAATTTGCTCATCTTTTAGATCAAGTACTTTAAAAAACCATAACATTAGACATAAACTCAAGCTGAAAAATCGCCCGCAAAGGTACAAAAATAAATCTTATTCGGCTGACGGTAAATTATTCTCCTGGGAATAGAACCACCAAACAATCAAATCAAAACATTGATCTAAGCCCGCTGAATGTGTGACGTCATAATTACCGCTTTCATTTTGCGTGTTTTGAAAGTTTGATGTGTGTACTCCGTCTTGGTGGAACTTTTTAATGGCATGAAAACAGAATAATTCTTTATATATATAATACTTTTTGTCTTTTTAATGTTTGTGTGAACTTGCATATGTTTTGCATATTTTCCAACTAAATCAAACCACAACTTTCCTTTCGTTCCTCTATTTTTGCATACAATCCAAGATGTCAGATGGAAAGGCGAAAAGGTCTATTTTGTAATTTTCTCTTAATAAAGTATGGTCTGTAGTTTGTACAATATAAAAAGCCGTCAGTAATGCTTTCTGGCTTGAATTCGTGGCACAGTGGTTAGGATGTTGGGTTTCTGATCAGAGGAACTTTGCATTTAGTGAATTCGAATCCAAACGGTGGCAATCTTTTGATAAGTTACTCCATTAATCGGAAAACATAGAAAAAAACTCACAAAGTCCCAGAAAGTCAGAAAAACTACAAACTAGATATTGAAAAATATGAAATAAGTCCAGATCTGTCTTTTAGAATCCTGAAGTTTTTCCAAAGTTTATTATTACGCTTACGGAAATCCATGTCGTCCATATAGGGGGGGGGGTAACGGATTATAACTACCTGGTGTGCCACAAATAAGTTACCCTCTTTGATTTGATATTGTAGGCAGTAGAAAAAAGATTTTTCAAAGATTGTTTCGGAATCATTCAGAGGAAAGCCTTAACTTAAAATTTGGTGTATTACTTTTTAATTTTACTTCATTGGTTCAAAAGTTATGTTCAAAAACCTAAAATGTCAATTTTAAAAAATATTAAAAAAGGTGCCCTGTTTAGTGGTCTTGAGTAACCGGGACTCAGGTAATCACTGTTTGAAACCTGTTGGTGCCCTAGGTACCTTACTTTACTAACCTTGGTAATTTTGCTCAATTTAATTTATAATAAATACAAAGCCAAACATATAAGGTACAAAGCTACAAAGCCTAACATGTAAAGTATGCCCAACATATTAGGTTTAAAGCCCCAGAAATAAAAAACTTCACTTTTGGATGTTTGACTGGGGGCAACAAGGATTTTAAGAACAAGACATTGCAATGCTGCTTAAATTAATAAAAACAAAAGACTAGCTGAGGAAAATTACATAATGTAAATCATAATGAGGTAATTTAGTAGGTGTGCGCAATTTCAAAACAAGCAATCTTTGACATAGGATTCAAAAGATTTGAGCTGATTTGGTAAGACTGGAAAGCAAAACAAATAAAGCTCCTGCATTGAAAAAGGCTTATTGATTTAGATAAGACCACCTTTTACAGTTAGTATCCTAAAAGATACTAACCAGTACTAACTGCAAATTCCAAAAGTCACCCATAACGGTACTAACTGCCATGATGTTTGGTATCAACTACGTGCCACCCCCCCTGACGGGGCTTTAATTTCAAAACATGGGCTGAATGAAGTATAAACCAGGCTCTATCCGATTTTCGGAAAATGTGAAAATAACCGGCCGATATTTGTGTGACCTAAACTAATCTTGATGTTCGGTTATTCATGGCCTATCTTCTTTATGACTAGTTCCTTAATTGTAACTTTCTTCTCTTATTGGACCTACCTCGGAGGTCCTTTAATTTAACCTTTGTCCGTTCGTTCGTCTGTTACCAGCTTTTCTCAAGATTGGCTCATTAGTTTTTTTCTGATTTTTGGCACAAAGATGCAAAATATTATATTATTAATGCCCAAAATGTGACGAGCCCGATTTTCAAAAAAAAATTTCCGGAAAAACTGTTTTTTTTTGCATTTTCTCAAGATTTTATCATTAGTATCGAAAAAAATTTTCGGCCAGAAATCACTGTTTTTCTGGATTTTTGTTGGCCTTATAATTGATTGTTTTTTCATTCAAAAACATTATTAATGGCAATGCCCACCATCAAGCATGTTTCAATTTTCAATAAAATTGATTTTTGAAGCCGGAACTATCTAAAAATTGGCAGAACAATCTATTTTCACTGTAAAGACAGTATTTCTTGAATTTCTCGAGCTGTACTTTAAGGTTTTTTTATGAAATTTTGCATACTGATGCAAAATGACAATACCTAAAATGTGATGGAGCCCAATTTTTGAAAAACATTTTTTTCCGGCCGAAAATGCCAGAAATATGCCGGAAAAACCGTTTTTTTTTAACCTTTTCTCGAATTTTCATCCTTATTTTTTTCTGATTTTTTGCACGGTGACACAAAAATGGTGATTCCTGAAAAGTAAAAGGAGCTCGATTTTCGAAAAAAAGATTTTCCCGCCAAAAAAGTTGGAGATATGCCGGGATAACCAGTTTTTGGCTTTTTCTCGAGATTTCATCATTAGTTTTTTTTTGAAGCAATTTTAGCAATGCCCAAAACATGGCCTATTCGGATTTTTTAGTAAATTGACAATACCTAAAATGTGATGGAGCCCAATTTTTTAAAAACATTTTTTTCCGGCCGAAAATGCCAGAAATATGCCGGAAAAACCGTTTTTTTTTACCTTTTCTCGAATTTTCATCCTTAGTTTTTTCTGATTTTTTGCACAGTGACACAAAAATGGTGATTCCTGAAAAGTAAAGGAGCTCGATTTTCAAAAAAAACATTTTCCCGCCAAAAAAGCTGGAGATATGCAGGAATAAGCAGTTTTTTGGCATTTTCTCGAGATTTCATCATTAGTTTTTTTTTAAAGCAATTTTAGCAATGCCCAAAACATGGCCTATTCAGATTTTTGAGTAAATTTTTTTCCGGCCGAAAATGCCAGAAATATGCCGGAAATCGTTGTTTTTGCAGATTTTCATTGGACTTTTTCCTCATATTTCTTTGTTTCACACAAAAACATTATTGATAATAATGCCCACCATCAAACATGATTCAATTATCAATAAAACTGATTTTTGCAACCAGAACTTTCTATGTTTTTCTCTACTCCCCTTCCCTCTCCCCCAATCAACAATCAATGATAAAATTTAATGCGTTATGCAATTTCGCTAAACGCTATTTTTTCTGACTGATTGTTTTCATTTTTCTCCTTATTGCTATCTAATTTTCATCATCAGGTAGGTCCATTCAGCATCTAGCTTGTTTTTTGGTTACTTCAAACTATATTTCTTAGTAACTTTCTTTTCTAATTTCGTCGTTACTTCAAACACTATTCCATTGTGACTTTCTTCTTTTAACTTCTTTGTTACTTTGAAATTCCTTTGTGACTTTTCTCTCTAATTTATTCGTTACTTTCACTTATTTTTCTGTAACTTTCTTCTCTAATTTATTTGTTACTTCGAATTTTATTCTTTTGTGACATTCTTCTCTAACTTCTTCGTTACTTCGAGCTCTATTCCTTCCTAACTTTCCTCTCTAATTTTTTCGTTACTTTAAACCCTGTAAAACTTTCTTCTTTTAAAATTACTTCCTTTTATCTGAACTTAACTTAGCGTTTTATCACTGATGTCAGTTTGTCTTATGTTTTCCACTTTTAAGTTGAGAGATTTATATATACTAATTGACATGAAAATAAAGGTTTTAAAGCCATCAAGAAAGACAAATTTTCAAATTGTATGTCACACTGATGCACTTAATTAACCGATCAGAAGGAAAAACCTTATTTTGACCACTGTAATGAAAACAAACTTATCGAGAACAAAAACATTACTTGAGAAAATGAAAGTTACACACAGACAGTAAACAAACAAACATACTACCACTATTACAGTCTTTGCCTGGAAAAGATGTACGGGCCAGCACACATCTTAACTTGTTTAGGAGATTTGTATGTCTAGTCACTCTCATAAAGAGTGTTTCAAAGATCACGTTTATCATCTAACCATTTTCTTTAGTACTGAAACGAGTCGTTCCAAATTATCAAGAGGATTCAGGGTTTTGTATTTGATTTTAGTAGGACATGATGTTCTAATGACTAAAGATATTTATTTGCAGCCCTGTATCTAATTATTAATCGTACATCTGAAATTGAAATCAAGAGTACTATGATTCCATCTTAAATCTCTTGGGCGTACGAAATACAGTACTTGTCTTATTTATTCAGGGCAAAGACTGGCAATTAGATAGGTAGATATAGATAGATAGATATGCCCTCTAATGCATCAGATTTGGGTCCTACCCACGATGGAGTAGGAATTACAGCGCAAGCAGACATTGCAACCCTGCAGATGCGAGCTGCTGAGCCATAGTGTATACCACGACACTCAAACTACACGGAAGAACGAATGTCCTTGCAGGTTTAGAACCTCTTAAGTGTTGCACACCACAATGCTTGGAATATCTACCCATACTCTTGTATCAGAGTTATGGTACCCAGTCCCCCTCACATGGTAAGTGAATCGTAGTGCCATGGTGGGTATCAAACTTGGGCCTCCTGGACATAAGTCAAGCACAATAACCACTATACCACTACTCTCGGGTATCTAATAGCCGGGGGGTTCGGAATAAGCAGGGTGTTTGGAAAAAACCTCAAAACTTAATAAGCGAGGGAGGAGGTTGGAATAAAAAATGTCCTGGGTGGAAAATTTTCGAAAAGGAGGCTAATACAGCAGAATTAGGGCAAAATCAATAAGCGGGGGTTGTATATATAGGGCCCCCTCAGCTATTAGGTACCCAAGAGTACGCCTTGACTGGCAATTTATGATGATTATATAAAAGATGGATGAGATGCTGCTCTTGAAAGTGTAGATTTATGACTCCCTCCCCCTTGTCCTTATAAAACATCTTGCAGAATACCCAAATAAGAAGATTAAAAGCATGATATTGTTTTAGCTTTTTTACTGTCAGAAAGTCTTAGAAGGATCAGGAAGACTGCATTATTACACTGACTGTAACAATCCCAAAAAGAAAAAAAAATTTTCTCTTCCAGTTGATAAAGCAATCCCAAAACTGTTTCTTTTATTTCATTATTGCACAAAGTTCTTTATCTGGATTGTCATAATAATAAAAATTGTTACAATTAAAAACATAAAACTGCTGAAACTGCTACCAGTGGATACCCCTTAAAACCACATACCCCTTAAAACCCACAATGTTGCATTTTTGGCTTTCATAACTACCAGATTTAATTTTATGTGGTATGTTTCACTTTTTTACAACCTCTTATAAATGTTCTTTCATAAAATACCAAATTTTAAGGATTTTAAAGATGCTAAAGTATCTTAAAATTCGAAGTTATTCAAAATTTTATCAAAAATCCCTTCAAAAAATCAGGTTTTTGGACCTAGAAATTACACAATTGAATTTAAGGTCATAAAACCTATACTTTTTAGATACCTATACTTATGGTAGGTATGAAAAAATCATTTTCATCTTCGTGAATAGACCCCAACGAAAATGACAGGCCCTTAAAATTCTACTTTAAAGCACTTTTATGGTGATGATCAATAAAATCTGAAAAATCGACTTTCTCAAAACCTGGTCATGTTTGCATACCAAAATGTCACAAATTTGATGGAGATTTAGAAAAACATTAGAACCATAGGTCAAAAATGAAGCGAATGAAGGTTTTGGCCTTTCGTAGCCGTTTTTGACGAAAAAACCACACACAATTGCATTATGGGCATGAAATCCTGAAAAATGAAAATATTGTTGTGGGAATGAATTTCTAGCAAGTCTTTGAACCATTGAATCACGAAGCAACACCAAATTTGTATCCATCAGCTTGAGTATCCCGTTAGCAAGGGTCGGACTTTGTGGTTTTTTAGCCTTATTTTTGTAGGTTTTAAGGGGTATTTTGATTTTAACACATATTTTTGAGATCATTTAGGTACTAATGGTATATTCATAACATTAGTAACTTTACAGTGAATCACTGTTCAAAATTTGAGGTCAAAAGAACTTTTTTGTAAAAAGTTATTCGAGAAAAACCATTTTGTAGGTTTTAAGGGGTAAATAGCTAAAACTGCACTTTTTCACTTCCTCGTGAAAAACTGAAAACTGTTTTCTACAAAACATCACTGCTAGGGAAGACAATCATAGACAACGTACTTTCAACACAAAAAGTTTCAGCCTTACACTCCAACTAAACAATGAGATAGAGGGTACCACTTTTTATTGTGGGTTTTAAGGGGTATCCACTGGTACATGATATAAAGAAATTGTAATTGACAGCAGATGGCGTCTACTACAACCATTGTTATTCGAAAACATTCCATCATTCCATCATAATGTGAATTTACAATAGTATTGAAAACATTTCACTTTTTCTTTTTAATGTAGTTTTTAAAAGTAGTGTAGTAATCGTATAATAGTGTGATAGTAAGCTAGTTTTCCTTTCATTCCCTGGAGTTCTGTATCCAAAAGGAAATTAGACGAGTAGTGAATTGACAATTAGATTTTCCTTTGTGGAAAAGTTGATTTACATTTTTGTTGATTTTTTTGATAATCTCTATCACTGTTCCTTTTAATAACTGTTGCTAGGTATTAACCCTTGACCTCTGGACGTCAGGATTGATTTAAATGTCATGTTTGACTTATGAAAAGCTTATAATGATTATAAGCTATATAAAAAAAACACAAGATCTGTTAAACAGATCAAATATGTTTAACAGAAAAAAATCTACATAGTAACAAGTGTTTTACTACGGATTCTTAATTTCGATTCTCTGATTTTTTAGAGAAAAGTAGAAAATACAAAGAAGAAGGAGAAAATAATTATTTAATGAGGTGAATGACTATTAGAGATACCACTCTCACTTTATTTAATTTATTAAAACACACACAGCACAAGGCATTTAAGGAAAGGTATGTCGTACCATCAATTACGTTCTGACGATCCAGATAACATGAGCGAGATGACAGAACAGACTTCCTTTATAAATCCAGCTGATGCTATTGCAAACCAAATCTCCAAAAACATTGCACTGGACATAGGATCCAAATGGAAAGATTATAACTCGAATAGGAGAATCGAGAAACACAAAGTAGACAGTCATCGAAAGGGACCAGCTCCCATTGAGGAAGCAGATGGCATGAAAAAAGGAGTCACCAAGGCCACATATGGTACTCTTGATTCAGATGTAGAGGAACTCGAATTTGATGACATTGATACTCGACAAAATGCAGCATCAGACTCTAATCCATACAATAAAGTGAAACCTAAAACGAATGCTAAGGGTGACTCTTTAGCCAGTTGTCGAGCATTGATTGTTTATTTTTCAAAACTAGCCAAGAGTCGAGATGATGATGAGACTATAGATATGAATTTTGTTGATTCGCTACTACAAAATGGTGCTGATATCAATTTCTCTGATAAACACGGCCAAACAGTAATGCATGAGATTTCAAGGGCGTGGCACCCTGATGTCGCCAAATTTGCAATCCAGCATGGTGCAGATGTAAACAAAGCAGATAAACACGGCAGGTCAGCTTTACATTTAGCGGCTGCTGTTGATTATGATGATATGATTGAGTTTTTGGTACACAATGGAGGTGAGTTTTTTTAAATCTATTTGTTATCTTTTTGTTATCTTTCCCTCACTTTTTTGACATAAAATCTAAAATAGACCCCTGAGAGCATTTGCTTTTTCACCAAATTTCACTGGACTTACCCTTTATGGAACAAGAGTTTGAAGACTGGCGCTTGAAGGGCTCTAGCTTCTTCAAATGGTTTTATTTTAGATTTTCTTTCTAATGATTTTACTAAAAAATTCTCTTTGCTTTTTTGTCTTGCTCTATTGCACACTTCATTTTGAATGTCAGCTCAAGATAGCATAGTGTGTTTTCAGGTCATGAATAGTGTTTTAAATGAAAATATTACCACTTCACTTTCCACAGATCAACATCTGTAAATAAGACCCTGTTTACATCATACAAAACAGGGAACTTTTTCTTTCCTCCATCATTAAAAAGATTAGTTAATTAGAGATCTTGATATAATGACTTGTAGGTTTTCATTTTGTATAAATTATTTGGGAGTGCTGGTTGCTATGGTAGCTAATTAATCCTAGACCTTCTATTTTAACTAACTGACAATATTGCATAATATGTTTAGGTAGTTAACTTCTTTGCTTTGAACTATTTTCAGCAGATTTTACTCATTAAAAAATCAGACCTTAAAAAACTTTCTAATGCGGACCGAGCTAATTAAAAATCCTCAACATTCAGCTTTCCCCTAGCAGGCTAGCCCCTAGAATAAAAAAAATGTTCCCCCCCTCCCCATTCTATGTGGTATTCCTGATTCTTTCTTCTTTATTCGTGTCAATATATCACGGAACAACATGGACTATACCCCTTTTAACTTCAAAACAAATTTATAAAAGAAAAACAGCATCCATTGGCAACCCCTTTATTTTTCTTCACGATTATTTAATGACTAATCGTCTTTTTCAATTCCAGCCAACCTTGGTGCGAAAACGGTCGGTGAAAACCAAACTCCGATGCACTATGCAGCCAAGAACAATGCAGCAGCATCCTTGAAAATGATGTTAAGGCTCGGTGCACATATCAATGACCGTGATTACAAGAAGAGAACACCACTTTTTGTAGCTGCCGAAACAGGTAGGTTACTGTTCCTATTCGCAAATTTTGTTGAATTCTTAAGTTTCTCAACAACCCTTCGCGATTCTTCATTTAAGGATTACGGTAATTTTACTACTACTGTTAAATCTTTCAACTGCCTTATAAACCTTCGCTGGTATTAGCAGATTTTTAAAAGAGTCGAAATAGTGTAGTGGTTACCAACCAATGGCTTACGTAAAAAGGTCACGGTTCGTTTACACTTGGTACTATAATTCACTTGACAAGTGATAGCATGTACCTTTTTTCGGGTCAAACTACATGACATAAATGCCAGGCTTTTTGTCGACACTTATCAGGTTTTCGCCTTTGCTAGGAAAACAGCGTTTCTCTCCTACATGACAGAATAGAGTCATAAAATCATAAAATACGGCCTCATTTTCAAGTAAAATATGGTTACTTGCTACCGAAATTTAATACATATTCCGAAAAGATTTTCATCAATTATGGTGAAGAAACACAAACGTCTTTTAAACGCTGTATTTGTAATGACGTGAACAGATTTTGCAACAAGGACGCTGAAAATGATTTCTTTCGATTTTTTCATCATGTAACACTTGAACATTTCTTTTTACCTTAGCTCGAGCTGAGGCAGCACGTTTTCTGATTGAGCAAGGCGCACCGGCTGGTGTTTACGATTCGAGTGGAACATCATGTTTGGCTCTCATGATCGAGAAAATGCCGCACGTTGCCATTGAGGCGGCCGAACAGTTCCATTTGCTCGACCGCGCGTTCAGGAAGCATTATTACTACCTATCTTACATAGAACCAGATCCTCTCTTTCTTTTACCGCCTATACCGACCAGTAAACGTGAGCGGCGTGAACAAAAGGAGAACCAAAAGGAGGAGAAACGTTTGATGAAAGAGCAAGGAAAGAAAGCGAAGAAACGGGAAAAGACATACGCTAAAACACCACTAGAAGTAAGCATGGAGGATAGATTTTTTTTTGTTTTGATTAGTAACAGAAGGGATAATCAGATGGTTGAGATTCATTCTCTTTTCTTGAGAAAAATATCTGAATCTTTTGTCAGATTATTTTCCAAAGTTGAAATATTCATGACTTTTTTTGTAATTACAACGTAAAAACCATGCGTAAGACCCTTTTACGGTGACTTTTAATAATTATTCATCTCAAGTTTGGAAAATATTTAAAGGCCGGTCCATTTAGAGGATTTACTCGGGAATGCAGAAGGTTTCTGAGTCAAAAATCTCCAACGACCTGATTGTATCTAAGCTCTGGTTTAAACGGCCCACTTCTCGCCCTGCCTATTCTAATTTTGAATTACCGTGGGCATAAAGTGGGCTGTCTAAAGTCAATGCATTGCCCTCTTTTGACGTCAATGCAATGACTTCTTTCAATCTTTTTCAAGCGAAGATTTTAACTGCAAACTTTGTGCCTACTTTTTGCCTACTCTAACAATTAGAATAGGCAAGGCAAAGAGTCGGCCGTCTAAACTAGAGCTAAGCTTTTAGCATCACTTATACAAAATCAAAAAAGAAAATTGATCACCGTAAGAAAGAAAGGGGTCAGATAATAGAAGTTCATACCTTATCGGGGAAAACTTCGTCGGGGAAAAGTGACGAAATTTTGGCCAAGTGACGAATATTTTCCCCAACGAATATTTTCCCCGGCCTTAATGCGTTTTCCAACTACCAGCAAGTGACGAATATTTTTCCCCGACGAATATTTTTCCCCGACGAAAATTTTCCCCGACGAAGTTTTCCCCGATAAGGTATCAGAAAATAAACTTTATCAATAACTTCTCTGTTCATTTCAACAGGTCATCGTGCAATTCAACCAGTTGGATATGGTGATGCATCCAGTCTTCCAACGTCTACTACACGTCAAGTGGGGTTTGTTCGGAAAATTCGGCTCTCTCATCAATGTCTCTATCAATTTGGTTTACACGCTTATTTGGACTTTCCTTGGTATCTTTTTGCCCAAAGATCATGTGTAAGTTTGATTCAATTTTTAACACTGAAAATTGTAAATTGGTTTGGTATTTATAACTGTCAATTAGAAAATGTTCTACCGTTTCCTAATAGAAGTATTACAAATGTTTAGCGAACAAGATGTTTTGACATTTTCGTTGCCGTTCTTGTAGATACTACACTCCAATGTCATCAATGTGGTGGCGATTGGTGCTTGAATTGATTGCTGTTAGTTTGACTTGCTATTTTATTTACATGGTGAGTATAAAAGTCCGTTACTACTGGGTTCACTTTCTTACTCTATTCTATTCATGACTAGTTGTGATAGAGAAATTTTCCAGCGAATTCTATGACGGCCACCCATTGCTCTGAATAAACACAGGCTCTCGCCTATTTGTAAATTTGAAAGCAATAAAACTAATGATAAGTTCGATGTGTAAAAGATTACATCATGAATACCATGAACTCGAGTGAATTCATGGTGTAAATGGTGAAAATCTCTTTATGACTTTTAGGAAATATCTCAATTACGAATCACAGAGAAAGTGCACAATCGCTGGCGTCAATGGCGGACACGCCATGTCGAGAAAGATCTTCAGTATTGCCACGAGCGTTGGCCGGAGGAGAAAAAGTACCTGGAATCAGAGCTAGCCCAGATCCGGACCTTCCAGCGGACTTATTTCCGTGAGCCGTGGAATATTTTTGAATGGATTGCGTACTTCGTTGTTCTTACCCTGGTTCTAACGCGTATCCTTGCCGTCGCGATGAACGACCGCGTGGCCGAATCCATTCACCCGAGGATTTATTCGCTAGGCTTGATTGTTATTTGGTTGAGATTCATGAGAGCGTGTCGTGCGTTCAGAAGTTTGGGTCCTTTCATCTGTATCTTAGGTACGCCAAATTTGTTCAAAATATTCTTCTTTGACTGACACACGGGAGGTTTTTTTTTAGATAAAAAATCGTCCATGGGCAGTGTGGCAACCCGACCTACTTTTCCTCGTTACGGTAACCTACCCTATGTCTCCTTTTCAGGTTCTTCAATCTTAGTTTAATTATAAAATAATTTATACCTTAGACTGTCAACTTTTGAAAGGGGCTCCTTTTGACATGACATGATGTAAAGGATTATTGAGATTCGTTCTATGGAGCGTCCCCATATTGGAAGAGATGGTATGAACTGAAATATCTGAACAAGGAATCTGAAGAAGCTGTTTTATACCCTTAGTTTTTCCTCTTTTCTCAGGCTCTGTCATTGAAGACACGATGAAGTTTGCATTCCTGTTCTTTGAATTCTTCATTCCGTACACTGTTGGGTTCTGGATCATTTTTGGTGGACCAGAGAACCCGGGCACCGATTGGACTGAATTCAATGATCTCATCTATTCTGTCTGGGGTGTAAGTATCTGAATGATCTTATTCTTTGGTGGGGATTTAAACAAGTTATTTACTTTTTGTCAGGAATTCTTTGTTGGTACAATTTTAGCCTCGCTCTTTATTGGTTAGACAATTTTATAACTTTAAGAGGTTTTGATTGAGTACACCTAAGTCAGCCATACTTTCAAGGAAGAGCTGCAGCGTAACTACGACGGTTTTTTTGTGAAAGTGATTTTTTTCTGGAAGTAAATAATAGTATTTTTTAAGAATTGAGAAGATAGTAGTCAAAGGGAACCAAGAATTAAAGCAATAAATGTTATCATAATCAATGGAAGAAAGCAGAGAGATAAAGTTTACAGAAACAATGCAAGAGAGAAGTTAACAGAGTGATGTAGGATGACCAGGTTTGTCAGCAGCATTATGACTTTTTTTTTATATTTCATAAAGTTTTTGCTATTGAGACATTCAAAATTACGAATTAATAAATTAGTCTAGCATCAATCGACAAAGACTTTTATTAGTATTCATTTCAAAAGCTTTAAGTTTCCATCATCTCTTCATCTTTCAGATGACCTTGATGGGTGACTTTGATTGGGACGGTTTGATCAAAGTTGACCGCTTGATGGCTCAAATCCTTTGCGGAACGTATTTCGCTCTTGCTGGTGTGGTCTGTATGAATCTCTACATTGCTTTGTTGTCAGGTAAGCCAGGAAAAAAATACACGTATTTTACAAGCATAAACTTCTTCAAGAAGATTTAAGAAAAGTAGAAATAATCATTTTGACAGTATGAAGTATCATCTGCAGTATTTTTCGCCCCATTTTCTAGCACCCTTAAAATGTGTCATCATGTTCGGCTTTGAGCATAACTGATTCTATTAAGTAGAACCATTTCCTTAATGCCCCATCCGAACAAAATATCTTTTCATTCGAATGGCATCCAAGATTCTTCACAAAACTCTTTTCAAGAACTTGTGCAACTCAGAGTTAAAGAAACTAACGTATGGTATTACTTCGAGTAAACGTCCCCTTCTTTAAACGCCTAATAACCTAATAACCAAAAGAATTGATGAACACCCGGGGTGGTTTATTCAAAGTAAATACTGTATTCTTATTATGTTTGTTTGCACTGCAAAATAGAGTGTTACAAATTAGACTAAAAAAAAAAAAAATTACCAACTTGATAAGAATTTTTTTTCATTAACGTTAGATACGTTTGCACGTGTGTACGCTCAAGCGCAAGCCAACGCCGTCATGCAACAAGCCAAAACTGTCATCTTGTTAGAAGGAAAACTTGAAAAAGAGAAGAAATTGAAATTCGGACATTACTTACAAGATGAATGCTCTCCTGAGGTATGTTAAACGTCTTTTAGTGGTTCATATTAATTAAAATACATTTCATAATTTTTTCATGTTTTTCATAATTATACATTTTTAAACTCAACTCACTTATATTTCTGATATTTTTCAGAAAATAAAGCTAAATTTGATGGTAAACTCTCTGGTCGCCGACATCTGACAAGTACAAATAGGTCGAGCCTTTTCCGTGGCAAATAGGTCGAATTCTTAAAAAATACCAACGGCATTTAAAGGGTTAATATCCATGTCAATCCTTCACAGATAAATACATTTTGCGCTTGTTGAATTTGAATAAAATCTTCTAATGTTTTAAAGGTTCAATATGGTTTTATATGCTTGATCTTTTCCATTACCAAGTACTGCCTTAGGCTAGGTAACTTGTCCAGAGGTTTTGAAGGGATTTAGAGTTATTCGGTAAAACTACCAATTTGATCTAGAACATTTGGGACTATTTAAACCCCCTTTGAGAATTTTATTTGAAGAAATAGTCATCTTTATAAAGAAAGTGTATTTAGAACATCTTAAGAACAAGCTACTACTTACTTCTTCTCTTGCAGGAAGTGTACTCGCGTGATGAAGGGAATTCCCCTGATGACCACGATAACGACATGTTTGAAAAAGTCACACGTCAAATCACCAACCGTATCGATGAACTTGAAGATAACATGAAACGCAGTGGACAAATGCTCTCTGATGGACGCCATGGTGGACCCGGTGGCGGCGGTGGAGGACCCGGAGGACCTGGCAGCCCTGGAGCTGATGGAGGTGTCTCGTCACTTGTCAATCACCAAACAGGTAGGGATTTTCAGATGTTTTCACATGTTGACAAGAGAAGCGGAAAACTCGTTTCAGAGTTACTTTGTTGAGTTACTAGATCTTGTTAGTTAGCGTCTTTGCGTTAATGCAACATTTTGTCTTTTGCCAGCCAGCAAATTTTTTTTGGAAGTTTTCCTTTTTTTATACGGTAGACTCCCACTAATTCGAAATATTTTTATCGAATCTTTACATGATTTGTACTCATTTTTAGTCTCCGTCAAGAAGAAATTAAATTTTCTTATCGAGTTCCAACTAGTGTGGCGTATAAGTTGAATTTACGTTGGATAAAAAGAATACCTTTTCAAAATTTACCATCTTTTTCCACCCATCAAAACAGGTCAGATTGATGACGTCAAGTACGAGTTGAGTGAACTGAAAAATCTGATGCACAAAATGATGTCTTTGCCTCCACCTTCCAACAAGGAGCCCTCTGAAATCCCTCCCAAGGGTCTTGTCGTCTCTCTTGATCCAATCTACCCCCCTGCCCATCCGTTACCGGGGTATCAGCAACAACCACCACCAAACCCCTACCCACCACAGACGAACAACCCCTATCCCCCACCACCATCCATGGGGTACATGCCTCCACCCAACTACGCAACAGACGCAGAAGCAGATCGTGGCAAGGGACCACGACGACGCGGCCGACGTGGTAAAAAAGGTCCAGGTAGCGGTTACGATAGTGACAGCAATAGCTTCTATTCGGAACAAGTTCCAGTGCAACATCATCAACGCCCACCGCCCCACCACCAACAACAGCAGAGACGCCCTAGGAGTCCATCTTCAGTGCAATCAGCACCTATCAGCAAGAAGAACAGAAGAAAGAAGAAGAATCTTGGTGGAAGCTGGGAAGATATCCGAGCTGATATCAATACTTAGATCATACAATTTCGATTTGCAGAAGCGATCGATCCTTATGTGAAAGTTACTTACTAAATTTAAAATACTACCGTCAATTGTTTCAAGGCTGTTGCAGGCTGCACCGATCTTCAAATGGTCAAGTCATTTTGAATAATTTTCATATAAACTATTTAGTTGTTGGATCTAACGAGAAGAGTTGATTCTCCACCAACACCTTGCTACACAGCTTTTCACTTTCACTTCTTAACCTTCAAACATTCGAAACAATGTGCCCTACTCAATATCTATTGTTAACCGCTATCTGCTCTCTGCCAACATTAATTATTTTACTATGGTCTTAATAAAGTGGAGGCTTTGTCGGATGTTCAAACTCAACCCTCAGTCACGTGACCCTTAACGCCATTTATAATTGGGTATTTTTTTGTTTGAGATTAATTATTTTTTAGGGTATTAGAATTAACACATTAAATTATTTTAACTTTTTTGTATGAAAAACGACTCATTTTACATTTTTTAACATACAGTATATTTAGGTAACATGATAAAATTGAGAGACTTAAACACCCTCGCAAAAAGCCTATAAGAAACTTATGGATCTTTCTCTAGGAATTATCGGTGTTTCACAGGCATGACGAGTGCTGAATAATTGCCAATAGATTTATGAGACAGGGGTGTTTTTCAGATGAGGGTTTTAGATCGATTGATTAGGGATAGTGCAGAAAAAGTAATTTATATTTGTATTATATGTTAACCATCTAGTAATCGACCGCCGAAGGCGGTTAATTTTCCGAGCTGTATACGGGTAAAAAAGTTGGATTCAAAATTTGTCACAACTGTGCTATCCTTTTGAATATTTTAAAATTTGACTCGCCCATTCTGCACGTTTTGCAGAAGTTTTTCGGTTAAAGGTTTGAGCAGCTGAGACAAATTTGAGATATTTGTAGAATCGCTTGTTTTCTGAAATGTGTGGCGTTTTACTACGGAGATAATAAAAGCATTTTTTCGGAGATAACGATGTTTATCATGAATAGATGAAAAACATGCTGTGGCGCCCTGCTAGGGAGATAAATGTTAAGTAAATGAAAAAACTTATTATTTACCAGCTTCTGATTCAAACCACAAGTGATTAAACAACTCAAAATATACTATACTAGCTCATCATTTCCACAGATTTCGTCAGGCATCTTACACATGTTTTTTTATAAGCATACAAAAATCCGAAAACAGGCTCAGAGATGCTTAGGTTCAAAGCTTAAGGCTGAAAAATGCTTGAGTGGATGCTAAAATCTAAAACAGGAAAAAAACATTTTTCGTAGGCTCAAGTAATGTTTGCCATATGCTTAATTTTTCCCCATATCTGAGCCTAGATATGCTTATAAGTGCAATGCTTATAAAAAATATCCATATTTTCAAGTTAAATCACGCAAACGAGAGTGTCAAAGTGGATCATTGTCTAAACCGATGAATTCTTCATCAAATTTAAGGCGGTCGTTATCCAGTGATGTGAGCACTGTTCTAGTTTTAGAATTGACGTATGGATGCTTATGTGTACAAAACTAGCTAATGTGATAGACTCTCCTAATTCGAACCTCTATAACTCGATTGCCTTCTTAACTTGATTTCTCGTCTCTTAACAATGCCTTATAAACCTAGACTCGAAATTTCAATTTCAAATTCAAATCGAGTTCAGACTTTTCGTTATATTTTCTGAGGAAAATATAGAAAAGTCTGAACGAGGAAAATATATAGCACATATTATACGAGTGAAAATGGTAGTTTTTCTCTCTAAGAAAGAAGTTTTCACGATTGTTTTTGGCTGTCGATTTTCAGAAAAGTGCGCTTTTTTGCTTCTGAAAATACATTTATTTGGTAGATCAAAAAATTTATAACGCATCCTCAAACAATATTTTTGTATTTACGCTCTCACTATTCATAAAGACATTTTTTGCGTTTATTTTTTAGTTTATAACCTCCATATACTATTTTATAACAAAAAGTTAGAAATAAAAATTGATAATCAAAACATTTTGAATTTTGTTTCTCTACTATGAATTGCGTGCTCTTTTCTCTCGAGGGTGCGAAAAATCACTTAGGTGCCTAATAAACTAGACTTGAGTCTACCTCTGACCAAGGAATTATTATAGACACTGGAAAAACAACTCGCTGATTTTTGCCAATTTCTCATGTACAAGCCTTGTCCGCAGTAATGACATTATTGTTCCCCCTCCTTCCGCCATTAACATGATTCTTCATAGCATTTTAATTGCATTTCACATCAAAATACACTTATCCAATTCCCAAATGAGACTTTAAGCTCTCCTCCGAGATTCAAATTCATCTAGTTAATTACTAATTATACGTCGTTATGACGTTTTAAAATGCGCGGAAGATGCAAAAACAAGCTATGTATAAGAAATTGAATATTGACACCAGAAATTTCTATAAACTTCAACCTCAAAAAATCCACCGTGCCACCACGTGCCACCAAAATATTTTCATACCACAGTGGAGCTCTTCTCAGAGAAATATTGGAAAGATATTCCCAATTCAAAATTTCGTGTCATTATAAGCATTTTGTTTGAATTTACTCGTCTGATGATGTTTTTCTCACACCAGATTTCATAAATGTATTCGTTTGGTATTCTAGCATTTATTTTCAAACTTTTGGCCAGCAAAAGTACGATCAGAAAAACTTTTTAGAAATAAGAGTATGAATCATTTTTCAAAATCAGAGTCTTTCGAGCCGCCATGACAGTTGTCCTTTGCGGACAAAGCTAGATCCTCGATTGTTTTCTTAAACAAAAGAAAGACAATACTTCGCTCTCCACCGTTTCATTCGATGTTTATCCAGAGTCTCTATAATAAATCCATGCTCTGACTGAACTTTGCTTTCTGATGATTTTGATGGCGCCAGACTAGACGTTCGCCATTTTGAATTTTTTCACTTTCGTTTTCGAAAATTATATCAAAACAATAAAATATATTCATAAAATAAAATCCTAACAATAAACTCAAGAATACCTCCTAACTTTGAAAACAATCGGTCCCTTGGTTATAGTTTTTCTATTTGTTTTTGTCCCAATCTAGTGGCATGTATTTGCTACTACCTCAAGCAAAGCCAAAAAATTAAGAGTGCCAAATTACACCGGGGGCCATCCAGTCTATCAGCTATAAGAAGCCCCTGGGCTGCTAATAAACGCACTCCTCCGTCCGTCTGTTAATTTTTCAAAGAAAGAAAGAAGACTCGCCTAATTTAATTGAGTAAATTATATTAAAAAACTACACAACGTTGGAAAGACATTTTTGAGGAGATGATACCTTTTCAGGCCTTATCATCGAAGTGACGTCAGCTCTTTAAAATCGTACATCAGCAGCAATGATTTCAAGTGATGTAGTGCCCCGCCCCCCCCAAAAAAAAGTCTGTGAAAGTCAACGCCCTCCCTGTACAATCGATAAAGTCGCTCTTTGTTTTTGAAACAAAGAGTAATTTCGAGTAATGATTTTACATCCCTTCTCACAGATCCGGTAGGATTTTTTCAGCCAGTGGGGATAAAAATAACGGACCATAACTCGATGAGGATTGATATTTCCATCTTTATATATAGCTGGGGATCTAAATTCCATTATTTTCGAGCCTGAAAAATCAGTGGTATGGAATCAATAGCACAACAAAAATTACTTAGTTGCTACCATAGTTACAACTGTGCATGATGAATAATGGATGAAATAGGTGCTGATTTTTATTCATAACTAAGTATCATTTTCATAAATTTCTTTAAAAAATCCAGAATATTACAATTGGTTTGAATCATGCCTTGCAAAAGATCATCGGGTGTGGGTAAAAATTTTAAATTATTTATTAATTCATTTATTAATATCTATTTTTATTTTTAAACAAATTCTGAAATTTTTGTTCATAGCCGATACATTGATATGTATATGTATGTATTTTTGTCAATTTAAAAATAATATTTCATAAAGTTCCAGTTAACATTGCAGTCTGTTTTACGCCTTACAGACCATCACCAGATGAAATATAATTTTCTTGAATTTATATTTATATTCCAATAATAAATAGCTTTTTAATAAAGCAGTAATTTTGAGAAATTGTCGCAGAGTAAAGTATTCATATAAATTTGAGACAGATTAAAAAGATGAGTTTGATGGGTAACACTCTCTTTGTTTACTTATTAACGGCTCTGGTGTCGACACAACGTCAAGTGACATTCACTGACGTACGTCAAAATAAACGAGTAGTCGCCGACATTATTGCCAGAATCACGACTTCAACTCAAAACCCTGTCGAATGTTTAAAATCGTGTATGACGAACAGTGTAAAGTGCAAATCCATCAATTTCAACAAAGAATTGAAAAGCTGTGAATTATTGGGAGCTAGTCTAAATACAGATAACGGTTTGGAAATTGAAATAAATGAAGGATGGACATATTACGGACCAAAGAATTATGATTTTGAGGTATAATGATGATTTGCAAAGAATCTTTCACTTCGAAGGTGAAAGTTTGCTTTTTCACAAATTATTGAAATCTATTTTTTTATCTTGAAGGCAGCTGAGTGAGTTGCTTTAAGGGGAAAACATTTAAGAAGGAGATTACACCTCTTCTGTAAGCCCCAAGGTCAGTTAAAACGAAATACAGTCTGATGTTCATGAATGATGGCCAAATTTTGAAATTTCTATGTTGAATCATCTTAATTTTTAGAATTCTTTGAATTCTAGGTATATGAAGATTGCCACAAACACCGTTTCGTAGATGGGAAAGAAATTTGTTGTGCTGGAGGAAAAAGAGGACCCAATTGTCAAAATCAAAGTAAGGAGAAATCAAACTCGTTTCCAGTCTCTTAGCTCAATAAGTTACATGATATTGTCGTATTCTTAAGACTTTCTCAAAATTTTAGAGTCAATTTTGAAAATTCTCATCTCTACCACTCCCTTTTTGACTGTCCCCATTCTGGAAAATTGTACTATTTATCATCTTCTAATATTGATAATCTAAGCTATATTCAATTGGAAACTGAAAGTTTATTGACTAATGATTAAAAAGTTGAATGCAAATTGTTACAATCATCTCCCCTCTTTTGAAGATACAACTAAACCCTCCCTTGTAAATAACCCTTCCCTTTTAAAGACTGCCCTTACTTTTCCTTTGCTCTATTGGGCTATTCCATTTTTAAACCATTATTGCGGTATTGGCGAACTTTTCCAAGGGGGCTATTAAAGGTTTCCAGGGGGTTCTCTCCTCATAAACTGACATTAATAGTTATTTTCCAGGCCCTTTTCTACAAAATTTCACTTTCCATGGGTGTCGACCCTTAATTTCAAGAGGATTAGTTTGCTATCCAAAATTCCCAGGGGTTAGTGAAAAAAGTTCGTCCAATACCCCTGTATAAACAATTTTATTTTTTGGAATAGCCCATTTTGGGGCCATTTTGAGAAGATCGCGCTTCCTTGATAGAAAAGGAGAAGGTTTCAACATGAAATTGTACCGTAACTTACGCATAACAATTCAAAAGTCATCTCAACAATCGAACGCTTTTTCTGAACACTGATTGTTTTTTTCGGCTCAATCGCATCATATTTTGAGTTTCAACCAATCAGATTGATTTGATTGTTAAGGGAACTTTTGAATTTTTATAGCTAAGTATGGTATTCTTGTTATTCAGCACTATGGTGCGCAGACAAATATCATGGCTTATGTCATTCTTCATCAAACGAAGTACAAACGAATGATAAAACATCCTTGGGAATTTTTCCATCTACCAATCAATGTTTCAAAGCTTGCAAAAGGTACGATCATATCTAGGCTACGTCATACCTTCCTTCGTTTCGAGCGTAAAACTCCTACTCTTCGGGCTATGAGCACTGCTTTTGTTTTGAATATTGAAATTCTCCAGATAAATCGCATGCGCACTGAGGTTTTAATGAAACAATAGAGAGTTTCGAAACCTAAGCCAATCAGCTGTGTTTTAAACATTCTTTTATTTAAAATCTCTATCGATAAACATCTTTTGTGAATGTTGTCTATTATGTTTAAACCTATTAATAAGCAATTCCCGGTGGGGGTCACTAGTGGCCGCCTATAGCAGTGCCTATAGACCAAGAGTAAGGCCTAAAAGCCTGGATCTGTCTATTGTGTAGACTAGATCATATCATTCTTATCTCAGTTTAAAATTACGTCTTAAAATTATTTTTTAATTTAATTAATCAGTTTAAAGGGACAAAAGTTAAAATGTAAACATTGCCCGAACCACGTGTCATTAAAGAGAACAATTAAAATCACGTGTCCAAAACAAACTTGTAAAACAATTGAAACAATCAAAATCAGCCATATTTGTTTTGATTTTTTTTTGACATGTGACATTTGTTTTGATTTTGTATCCCGCTGCATACGGTTGGTTTACAAATTTCGTCAGTACTTTTATGTCCCTTTAATGTCTTTAATTTCATGCTAAGTTGGAGCTACCTGTTGACAGAAAAACAGTCAGGGTGTAGCCAAGTAATCATCAACTTTTGTTTTGGAAGGGGGTGAGTTGGCAAAGATTTTATCCTCGTAAATGTAACGCCGCTAGTGTATTTTTCTGGCGATTTCGACAGACTTGTGTTCACAAAAAAATTCATGAAAACAACACAAAATTTCTGAAATACTCCACTTTCAGAATGACATTTAAGTCTTTTCTTTATTCTGAACTTTTAGTCATATCAAAAGAAATTACCAAACAGTATGGACGGCTTGTGAAGCAAATGAAATCCTTCAAGGATACGAATGTCACATTTTCTCCAGTTATGTTCGATATGGCAAGGAAACAAACAAAGTTGGGCTTTACTATGCATCATGTTGGATCTTGAGGAAGTGTCTTGAAAGAAGCCATAGTAAGCACTTTTAAAGCATCATCGCTTTCACAAAATTTTATTTACTATATCTGTGTCAAAAGTATACGTACAGTATATTGCCCCCAAAACGGTGACGGACCCAAAACGTAGGTCGTTATTAAAATGAGGATTCTGACCTTTAGATTTATCAAAATTAGACAATTTTTGTTCATTTTGAAAGAATGATGGTTATACTTAAAAATGAGTATGTTTTTGATGGTTTGAAACAGATCCAAAATAACATATTTGCGTCGGAAGGAAATATTACAGCACCAAAATTTGATAAAAATTGCATTTCACTCTAACTCCTTAGATATTGAAAAGTAATTTACATAATAATATAACCAAAGATTAATATTATTTAAATTTTTTTTCGCTCGTTCAGTAAAAACGGCAAATTATGTCATTTTCTTCCAAAATATAGGAGAGAAATAACTTTAAAGCTTAATATTTTCAGTTTCAGTTGACTTGTTTTTCTGAAATTTCCACAGCATATTCCACACACGAATGGAACATTTCTAAAAAGAAATTTGTTTTCAGAAACTTGATAAAGACCTCGTTCAATCAAGATTGTCATTTTGAAAATTTTTAAACTTTCAGTTTGTACTTTGCATCATCGAAAATCTTGAAATATTTTATAATAATCATAATTTTACATCCATCAGGTCGTAAATTTAAGGGAAAACAAAACTATAATTTGATTTTTCATACACCTACATTTTAGGGGCCCCAAACTTGCGTTTTAACAACCAAGGGTATACTGTAAAAATTTTATCAAACAAATTTATGCCCAAAACCCTCTAAAATCACATTTCCAAACTATGGTAAAAAAATTGCAAACCTACGTTTTGGGGGCCATTAGAAAAAGCTGCCTATCTTTAAGCGATCGAAAAATATTGTTGAAATTGAAAATTTTGAATAAGAACTTTCGGGAAATAAAGTAGCGATGTTAAGTTTTGCGTGCAGCAAATATTTTTGTAAAACATTTCCTCTGTATTCGAGAAAAATTTTAGATTTGATCGACGTTTTGGGCACATACCGTAGACACTTTATTTTTTAACAACTTTGCAATGCTATATTAAAAAGCTATACACTGCGTTGGAAAGATAATTCCAAGGAGAATAATCTAACATGAAAGATTTTGAAATTGAAAAAGAAAAATGAAGATGGAAAAAAAAAGATTTCTTCTACTGGTTTAAAAATCATGACATTAGACTATCTACTGGCGTATAATTTTTTGCTAAATTTTGAGAAATTATCAAAAAAGTGTCCCCTTTTGAGACAACCTTATTTTGGGATTTGGAGGTACAATATCTAGACCCCCGGTAATTAGCCCCCCATTTATTAGAATTTGAAAATTCTTTCAATCTCACCGTTTATTAGCTAGGCACCTGAGAGTACCGTCATTCTTCTAATTTAATCCGTCCTCTAATTAGTACGAATTAATTATTTTGGCAAAATGAAATAATTTATCTAACTCTAATTATTAGTACGAGTCCATGATCACGAATTTCTGATTTTCCTCTAATTTAGTACGATAAAGGTCAAATTTTCCTCTAATTATAGTACGAATAGTAAAAATAAACGAATTTTTTTTGTTTCAAAGACACTTTCTTTTTTAAAAAAACATGAAAAATTTTTATCTAATCTAATTTACAAATCAAATGGATCGTCTTCAGTCAGATCGTCTCCACTGTCTAGGATGATACCAGCTGATTTCATTTTCAAAACGGTCAATGCAAAACTTTACAGTCAAATGAGAGAGAAAGTTCTCAAGGAACTGGAAACTTTTGAAGAAAAGAGAAAAGTTGGTCAAAATAAGAGTTTGAAAAAGAAAGAAAAAATAAATAAAAAGTACCAAAAAGTGTGTTTTTAATTTTTCAACCCCTAATTTAATACGATTTGATATCTCTTTTACTCTAATTATTAGTACGACAATCAACGTCAATTTCCAAGGTATTTTATTTCCTCTTATTATTAGTACGACCCCTTCAAAATAATTATTTTTTCCGGAGGATTAAATTAGAAGAATGACAGTAAGGAACTTGGTCCAAGGTTGATCGAAAGTCCTACGTACCGTTATAGTTTCTTTTTTCTTTTTCTTTACAGCAACCAGCTGCCATTTCGCTAAACTCAAATTCCATTCAGATGAAGGCCACATCTTAGCGGATACAGTAACTAAGAGTTACCGTTTTAATTGTAAAAAACATTGTATTACGTTACGAAGAACTACCAATTCTTCAATTAATGCAGTTAAATACAATCCGCAAAACAAGTAAGTACTGCATTCATTCTGGGAGGTGACCCATTAATTTTGAAAAGCTGTGATGAAAAGAAAGAGTGAACTACATTTTTAATCTGTGTGTTACATCCAAATTTCCAATAGTTATTTTAGTACGTAAAAAAAAAGTTATTACAGACTCTCACTTATTCGAACTTATTATTCGAATCTTTCTATAATTCGAACTTTTTTCCAGTCCCCGTCAAAGGGAAACTAGCCTATACTAGATGTCATCCGCGACTTACACAATTAACGTCTATTCCACTTTGCGACTTTTTCAAATGAACAATTTTTCGGGGTCCAAACATTCGATTTTTGACGTCACTTTAAACTTTCGAACTCCTGCAGAGTAGCAAAAATATCGAATTTGCGTCAGAACACTTTAAAGGCTTCTATTTCTCGAAAATCGTCAACGTGGACTTCACTAAGAAACAAGATGCAAAATCCCGGTTTTTAGTGAGGTGCTTGCTAAGGAGAAACCCTCATAAAATAATTTTTATAATTCAAATCTCTCTGTAATTCGAACAAAAGGTATTCCATGTTTGAGTTCGAACTAGCGAGAGTCAGCTGTGCTATTTTATTAATGTAACATTGCAAATGTGTCAATGAGACGAGTTTATAACCATGGTTACCTTTTTATAATCGACTGTTTTTTATGGGGAGAGGTGCGGTACTAGAATTGAGTAATGCTGGGTATGTGCCAGAGAACAAGTGAATAAAACACCCCTGTGTCACAGACCCGCTAGACCCTAGTCCCCACTGGAAAATTTTCCCTAAGCTTCGTCCCCGTTGGAAAAAATACTTTCAGCCCTACTGGGAGATCAACTTGGATTTCGTCCCCACTGAATTTTTTGGGCTCGGAATGATTGAATTTCTATCTCCAATGAGGTAAAAACTTGCACCTAGACTGGGAGACCGGGATGTAATAAAATAGAGATTAAAGTAAACCTCGCCAAAAATTTCGTTCTAACAAAAGTGCATCTATTTTATTTTGACTTTGTCTTAATTAATTTTCAAGTAAATGTTCTTGTATGATACTCGTTGGTAATGGAGATAGCACATTTAAAGTTGGCGACAAGCGAGAATCGTGTGTCATTCGAGATGAAGATTGGGGAGTGAAACACGCAGGTAATAGCAGTTGTTGGATTCCAACACACTAGGGATGTGTAGATGGATTTCTCCCAATTCACTACCTTTGACCAGTCAGTAGACAAGGATTCGCTTCAACTTCTAGCCAGTGGCAGTTGAGTCCTCGGATTTCACATTGACCCGTAGCTCAATGGTAGAGCAAATACCCGTGAATGGCATGGTTGTGAGTTCGATCTTCGCCGGATCTGTTGGTTTTCCAATGGTTCTGGTGGCTGGTCAAAAGACAACATGAGAGCGACTGTATTCACTTAACCATTATTTAAAAGCTGGATCAGTCCAATAAAAATCTTGATAAAGCTGGGTTTCCATTCAACGAGCGAGCAGTGACTTCTTTGCCCCAAAATAAATACGTTTTTTGAGCAGTCTACTGGTCATCAGCTACACTAAAAACCAATCAAAGCTATTCTTTGAAAGTCTTATAAAGTCAGCGCTATTCCCATGTGCTTTCGCCTTGTACTTGACCCATTTGATATAATGGATGACACTGTTTAATTCATTGTGGTTTCCAGAAATGTTTGTTGGGAAATCCCCCCCATATTTTTGAGACAGGGGTATACATTGAGTCTTTTAAAAGGCACATAGCATTGCAAGGATAGCACTTTTCAAGGCATTTTATAGCGAAAATGGGTCCTTAATGTTTTCTTCCATCAACTTTTTTCCCAAAGGGCCTCAACGTGAGGCTCTGAGTATGTTAAACCTTATAAAATTCCGCTTCCAACGGTACCAAGAAAGTTTACGCGGAATTTATTTCAAGGTCAACTTTTATTTCTGCCAGTCTGTAAGTCCATTTTTGTTGTTTTGAGAAAGTCGACTTTAAATAATTCTTCCTTAAATCCTGAAAAACCATTAACATTTGAAATATTTTTGTGTTAAAAAAGCCTTGGGTCCATAATTGTTTCCACACTGGTTTTAATTCTTATTTTTTTAAAGCTTAAAATTAGGCCACTTTAGGTTTGGTTTTTGATGGATTTAAGCCAAAAAGATGATAAAAATGGGTGTAAATCATCGGTATGGTCATAACTCAATTTTCCAAAAAATGGACTTAAAGCTTTTTTATTTTGATGCGACAATATGTGCATCTTGGGAGGGAGCAAGAACTGAAATAAGAAAAACAATTTTTTCAACTATTTTAGAAGGCTTATCAGCTGACAGCCCAGGAATATCTTGCCAACAATTAAAACACCGACATCCGGAATATCAAAGTGGGTATTATTGGGTATTCTATAAACAAGAATCTACTCAAGTGTTTTGTAAAATGACCGACAATGAGGGCTGGATGATGATCGGTCATTGGAAGTTGGATGCAAATAGCGATAACAATGCAAATACGTATGATTTGATTAAAGCGTCTGCAGAAAACATGCCCTTGGATATCACGGAGAAAAACAGAGCGTATGGCTTGAGAACATTGAGCCGTTTTCATGTCGCAAATGAGTTGACAGAAATCCGAATAGTTTGTTCGAAACCATCCCACGGACGAAAGATCGATTTGATCATAAAGAATGAACGTTATTTCATGAAGTAAGTGTTAGTGTTCAAAACCTTTAAAAGATTTTTCGTCTAAAGGCCGGTCTCCACTATCGCGCGAAATGGGCGACATTTTTTTCCTTAAAGGCTCTGCTCATAGTGAAAAATCTATTTCCGAATTTGAAGATAAAACCTTATGTTTAAGAACAAACTTCTTTTGAAAAAATTAATTTAAGTAATTACATCATGAGTAATTAAGGAATAAGTGTGGCATGGACCTTGATAAAACGTCATAACGACGCTATTCATATACTTTTCACAAAAAAAGCCTAATCTCCTTGAGGAAATCATTTTATTGTTTCAAACTGTTTTTAAGTTAATGACAAATAATTTCTTTATTTAGATTTTTTCGGAAAAATTTTCTATTTGGCTGCATCCCAAGTTATAGCTGTTTTCGTATGGAAATTTAGTGGAGAAAATTGCCAAAAATGAGGTTTTTTGGAGATTTTAAAAGAAATATACTTCTACAAAAATTTTCTGAAATTATATTTTTTAGATACTAAATAGATACATCACCTGAACCAAAAAAAATTCCAAAATGTTTGATTTTTACTGAGATTAGGGCTTTGAAAGGTGAAATACTCTTCTTCGAAAAACTCTTCGTTTTCTTCTTCATTCAATTTTTTCATTTCAACTTTTCGATTTTTAAATTTTAAAATAATAGGTTTAACAGGACATATAAAAAAGTTATACATTAATCTTTTTAAAATGCAGAAATTGCCATTTAGTTGGTCTAAAATCGAAAAATTCAACTTTTTTTTGGTTTGCCTGAAACTTTTTTATGATGTAATATTTAGGCAAAAAAGGTTGAGAAAAAAAAAAGAAACCAATATGAACACACTCGAACGAAAATCATACCGGAGTGAAACGGAACAGTAACGTGTGAACATGGTCTTAAATAAGCGCTGATTGAAAATAGAGACAAAAAAGCAGACAAGCAACCCCTATTTTGCTTCACCCTCTTCAATATAACATTTACTACTGAATAATTTCACATTTTTCTGTAGTTCATACACTGGAAACGGTATTAAGCAAATGTCGATGTGTTCTCCTAACACTGGTATATCACCCAACATTGTACGATTCCTGACCGACGATACGTCACTAATGATGAGTACAAGTTGTTCATCATTAATAGTACAGGAACAAATTGGAAGCGTTTTTACATACCCTATTTTTGTTTATGGCGCATATCATGTTAACGTTAACCAGGTAACCCGTTTTGAGTGCGATGATCATTTGGGAGAACAAATTGGTGAATGGTGGTTTTATATGCGCTAAGATGGAGAACAAAATATATGAACATAAAGCCCCTCCTTCACAGAGGCATAGCTACTACCGGCCCTCGATCCGCCACCGCCCATATTCGAGCTTACGCCAGTAAAGATATATAACGACAAAACCTTAATAGTAAATGTCGACTTAAAATTATATGGTAATAAATGTTATACTCCGGCTGGTGAAATGTTGAAACGTATTGCATCAATGTTTTTTCGTGATGATCTGTTTTATTTCTCCGTAAATCTTATCGCATTTTCTACGACAGTAGCTTTGTAGAGAAGCTAACTAAAATCTAAGAAAATTACAAGGCTTTAAAAATGATTATAGTTTGAGAAATAATATTTGCCAAGCGTATTTGAGTTCGTTATGTTATGTTCAGTTTTGTAATTTCTGCGCCAATTTTTTTATCTCTGCGTAGTTTTGTAATTTTGAACTGCACAATATTGTAATTGCACTCTTGCAAAAATTAAAAAAACCTTTTCGAAGCAGTTTGTTCTTATTTTATGTGATTTAATAAATCAGTATAATCGCACGGTGAGTAATTCTTTCTTATTTGGCGCGCCTTCAAAGAGAGCAATTAATCGTTAATCACACTCTCGATGCCGTGCCAATGTGCACAAAATTGATTTAAATGTTTTTTCTTACATTTTTTTCATCGAACGTTTTAATTGCATTCGAATTTCATTTTATGAGAAAGAAAATCTATAAACTTTAATAAAAGAAAAACGTAGATAGAAGAAAAAATATAAAACTTTCAGTGTAATTTACTTTCCTAACGGGGAAAAAGTAGTGAAACAAGTAGTGCGATTAGCTCGTAATCACATAATAACTCGTAAAATTCGAAAATTGCACTCGTGATTTTTTTGTTTCGAATTTTCCTCGTCCTTTCGGACTCGGAAAATTAATAGCAAAAAAAATCACTCGTGCAATTATTCTCGAATTATTCTCGTTATCATGTGATTACATATACTAATTATCAACTTGCAGAGCTTGTATTATTTCCAATGTCGCAATACTGAGTTTGTTTTTTTTACCGGCTGTTTCGAAAAAAAGTGTACAAGTTTGAAGGATTTCGAGAAAACTAAAAATGTTAAAAATATAAACTTTTCACTATCAGAAAGAGGAAAGGCTAACAAGAATTTTCTCACAACCTCACTTCAAATTTGTAAACTTTTTTTTTAAACACCCAGTATAATTTGCATATATATTGTAAGGAAAAGTTAGGTAGATTTTTCTTCAAAACTACAAATTACTAAAAGTTCACAAGGCCGTGCATAATAAAGTTTAAGGGCTCTGACCACAGTGAATTTTTAATATTTGCCACTTACAAAATGTAAAGTTCTACTTGATATAGCCCACGAAACTGTGGCATGTTATACATTTTCTGTTAGGCCAATTATCCGTGAGTCTGAAAACTTAAGAATCGCAATGAAAAAATTTGATGAAGAAGAAAATGAAGACTTTTGCGAAGAAGAGTATTTAAACTTTGAAAAGCTTATTTTCGGCGAAGAGAAAACAATTTGCAAATTTGTTTGCGCTAGATGGTGTATCTTTTACCGAACTAAAATTAATTTTTCGGAAAATTTTTCTAAATGCTTATTTGCTTCAAAATCTTGAAAATAGTGCTTTTTGACCAGTTTTCGATCCCAATTTTTGATAGAAAAACAGCCATAACTTTTTACAGTATGCATTAATATAGAAAAATTTTCCGAAAAATTTAAAACAGTTCAATTTTTTGTGGACAGTTTGAAAAAACTTCGAAACAAAAAGGTTAATTACCCATTAAAACTTGGCACTTTTTATAAAAGAAGGTGCTGCAACATATCATTAACGTCTTTCTTTCCGTTGCCCGTCCGGCTTTAATGACCTTAACCGTACTCGCTTCTACTTGCTTCGAGCCTGATGATATAACAACGATTATACAAGAACGCAATCAGTACAGTAAATTTTTAAATGTACTTAATTCGGAGTTTGGTAAAAAAAACTATTTTTATCTTTTTGAGGTACTTAGTTTGGCGGTAAGCCAATTTTGAGAATTTCGGCAGGTACTGCCGTTACTGTTGGTTTAGCAAAATTTCACTAAACCCGCCAAATCTAAAAAATATCAGAGGGGATGCGTTCAGCCTAAAACATCCCCCATAAATTTGTGGGACCTAAATAAAAATGTCAATGAAATTTCTGTTAATCTTCTACAGGCTCTTTTTGGAATATGACAAAGAAATGAAAATTACAACCAATGATATAATTAAAGGGTCATTTTCATAGCACGTACTTCATAAAGTAAGGCTTGTAAATAACCTGGAAACTGTGATTCTGATAGCACTCCCGAAAAGACTGATACGATTGCAAATGGATCTGGGTACGCGATTGAATAACCTCATGGTATCTTTTTACCTGCTCCGTTACCTCTTCAAGGCAAGGATTATGTTAAAGATTAGCTGTATATCCCTTTCCGTGCCCATGTCGACATATGCCGACATGCGAGATTTCGATTTCTTTGCCGATGTCGGGATTTGCCGACATGGGCACTTTCCATTTCTTTGCCGCAAAATTTAACACTTCTAAAAATATTTTGTATTAGATGGTTTGAAATGAAAAAAGATAATAGTTAAAAAATTTTCTATGTTGAAAAATAACTATTCTACAACGTTCAACTTCAAATTATAGTCCTTGGCTACTACTTCATATATCATTCAGAAAATTAAGTGAAAATCGTGACCTTTTGCCCATGTCGGCATATGCCGACATTGGGCAAATAGGTCGAACCTGTGGTCCCTTATACTCACACCATGACTTTGGATAAGAATGCTGAATTTCAATGCCAAGCTAAGTGGAGTATAAAAAGGCGAAAACACACATGTCTGATGTATTTAAATACTTTTCTATCTTCTATATGCTTGTTATTTTCGTACCAACTGTACTAATTGCGTATCGTATAGCTTAATTAGTTAGTTACATATGAGAGATCTTAAGTTTCATCAAATTCGAATGGGTAGAGGTTAATACAATTATTTCTAAACCTTTGAAAGAAAACTGAAACATGGTACCCCAAATTTGGGGTAATTTTGCGGAAAGGAATTTTATACACGATGTGCATCCTCTATATCAAACCATCTCAGAGGGGATGTGTGGTGTTTAAGACTCCAGCGACAAGGCCGTATTACAATTTAGTCTCCGCACGACGAATCTATATATTAATACGCTTAAACGTGTGTGTCTACAACGTCCTGTAAAAAGTGTTCGAAATTCTAACAAAGCTCTAAAAAGCCTCTTCTTCACGGCGTTGAACCATCGTCTCTTTGCACCCCATGCAGTTTTCCTACCACTAGACTAACTTTGAGACGCCAGTATACTATTTTCTTTACAGCAACCTTGGAGCTGGATGGGTTAAAATCAACCTTCTTCACAAATATATTTTTTGCATTAGAAGATTCCTTATTCAAATGATCTTTAAAACTTTCTGTTTACTATAGCGGCTCCCTATCACTTTCAAAACTTTTCAAAGTCTTTCAAAGTCATACTCTCGAATGTCCAGCCACGATGGCCAGCCACGATGGCTAAAAAGATCGAAAATATAATTCTTCTAAGCCAATTACTTAATTGTGGTTAAAAATTACAATGCAATGTTATCTTTTATCTATTTTTTTTCATTAAATGAAAATCGTATCACTATTTCAGCAGCTATATTTCTTCCTATAGAGATTTTTTATATGTATAGTGATTCGCTGGATTGGGACACGCAGCGTGCGACGCTGCGCATACGGCTAGTTGTAATTAATAGGCGACCAAGTCGTTGCGTATTTAGCTTCAACTTACGCCTGCATTTGTCTCACTGCGTTTACTGAGTACAAACCAGTGCCCCGCGGAAATTTATCTTTTTTTATAATCACTCTTATCCCGCGTTCCTGTGTTTCATGACATTTACTAGTCTATACTTACCGTTAATTTTTGGCAAGGTGTTCGCTAACAGAATATCTGTCTGTCTTTCTGAAATCTTCAGGATTAGTGTGGAGATTTTAAAAACTTGCTCCTTTATTTTGTCAATTTTTTTACTTCTATAATTTTGTATCTTATTAAGGCTTGTATTCTCGTGAAGTCAGGCAAAAATGAGTTGACATCGAAAATGGTTCCTGCCGTTAGGCGCGTGCGGTGTGAAAAGTGATAAAGGAAGTGAAAGATCTGCTAATGAATCAAGGGACGGGACCGATTTGAAGATTGGAAATCATAAAATGGGGAAATAAAATTTCATAATTTTTAAGGGAGTTTATTTATATAATATATTAACTTTATCAAGTAGAGACCTTTTATAGTTTTGCTGAATAAGAATCGTGAAAATCAAGTTTGAAAATAATGAAAAAGTAATAAAAAAAGTGATAGAGAATAAATTAAAAGGAAAAATTTTTAACATTGTAAATTTGAGATCTATTTTCTTTTGAAGGGAGAAATCTACCCTGATTTTTTTCTGATTATTTGAAGACTAATTAATTCGCTGTTAAATTTTCTTAATATTCTATAATTTGATATGAGCAGATTTAGAGGGGTGTATAAAATGACGTTTGACTGTGAAAAATCCAAAGTTCAATACAATGTACAATAAATTAGAAAGATATGAGATAATATTTTTGTTTGAAAATAAAATGAACCTAGATCAAACGAAATTTTACCCTTGATAGCCCCATAAAAACATATGTTGTTTTCATAATTAAAACGAAGTTGAGATATTTTTAGTAAAGTTTATTGGGTACAAAAAAAGAAGACTTTTCAATCGCTTTTAGAAAAATGGTTTGATAATTTTCCCTGAATGTCCTAAACCAGATAAACTATGGCTACTCAATAAAGTATAAATTTTGGCGGGTTTAGTGGATTTTGGCTAAAGAAATCCGCATAAATAAACACAGTACCTTACCAGACTTCAAATTAAGTACATTTAGAAATTTATACAATAAACATAACATTGATTTTGGTAGTATACAAAATTATTTCATTGCTTTACAAACTTCCAAAATTTCAAAATTTTTGTAACTTTACCAAGGTTTTGAAAATTTTATGTTCAATTTTTCATTTGTTCCAAGAATTCGAGCTAATCTGTGTCTTTTTTTTCTATTTCCATTTCTATTTCCTATTTCCATATTCGTCGACCAACCGACCCTCTTCTTTGGGTAGCTAAGGAATGATAATTTCACGAAATTCACTTTCTGCAAAAATTGTCATTTTAATTTCCCGCTTTTTTCAACATTTTGCAGTTAGCCAAATTTTAATGAAAAATTTATAACTATATCACAGTAATGGCTTACTGTCCCTATTATTAACCTGGTCATTCATAGTCTATCCCCCGGTGAAAAAATCCCAATCTCACTAAATTCTCCGGATAAATTTTGAGAATCATTATTAGTTCTACCCCCATACTAATCAAATTATTTAGGTAATTACATTTTTTTTGCCTCGTTTGCAATCAAAATATTTTACATCAGTTTAAACATTTGTATCAGTCCCAAAAAATTCTCACCTTACAGAGCAAACAGAAAGAGGAGTCGTTGTGTATCGTGTCGAGTAGAAAGAGTGGAGGTTCGAAACCGAGAACCCATAACTTTTTTAGCTTAGCCTTTTTGCAGGAGCCTTGGACTTGGACCAGAAAAAACATTTTGAAGCAAAAGTTCTAGAACGGCTAAGAATCTCGCTTAACGTAGCGTAGTACGGAAATGAATTTTCTGTCCCGGGGGGGGGGCACTCGATTTCTTAAAGACGACATGTGCCGCCAAAAAATTGCCTTTCAGAATGTGTAGTTTGATTTCATGTCTTATTTTGGTGAAGACACTCCCTTTTCACAGACCCGGTGGGATTTTATCTGCCAGTGGGGATAAAAGAGACGGACCGAAACTTACAGTGATCTAGTTATTTTCAGCGGGGACAAAAGCTAGAGTATAATTTTCCAATGGGGACGATATTTTGGCCAACTTTTCCAGTGGGAAGGGTTCCAAGTGGGGCTGTGAGAAGGAGGTGTGTGAAACTTCCTGAAAATGCTGTCCGGAGATTCATTGGAACTTTTTTGATAAAGTTTTTGCCATTTGGTGTCCCATCAGAAAGTGTTTCGAAAATAAGCTAATTTTTCTCGAGGGAAAAAGGGGATAGAGCAAACTGAGTCAGAAGACACAACAGGCTTAGAGCGTCCACACGTGCGAGACGCGCGCCGGATCATTGTACAAAAAAATCACTAAAAATATTGATTTTGATCAGATTTGAATATATATTTTATTCACAAAAAATGAAACAGTGTTTTAATCCTTTATTGACTTATCTAATTTATAATTCTTTCAAAAAGTCGAACATTTTTGATTTTTCTTCATCTTCATTTTATCAAAGAGCAAAGTGGACATTTGTTTGAATTATTTAAGTAATTATTAACATCAATCATTATAAAAAGCAGCGGTGATTTTATATAAAAATATTAAAAAAATATAAAAAGAGGGAATATTGGTTGGAATATAATAAAAGCCTACCCTCATTAAACAGCCTCACATTCAAGAGTTAATCAGATAGACTAATATTTAGTTACATTAATTAATCGTTTCAATAAAGAAATAAAATCGAACTCTCTCTCTATAATTTTTGTTTGTGACGTTTTATTTTCAAATTTCAAGTTCATTAGTTTTTCATTAAGCCTCTTTTTCTTTTTTTGTTTCCTTCTGCCCTGCTAGAGCCAACCAAATCTAATGTAAAAGAAATCTCTTAACATTTCTACACAAGACACCTGCTTAAAAACTTTCCAGAGAGAAACACTGTGAAAATTGCTGTTAAAATTTTGTTAATTTAATGTCTAAATAAACTCTGTAAGACGGGAACTCTCTACATTATTTCTCTTTTTCTTTCTTTCCATAAAACAATAGACAAAGAGACTGGGATCTAGTGGTTCATGGGAATATAAGATAGCTGCGTTTGGTATTTTAGGAATCAATTGCGTAGATTGTAGAATAGATGGTTAATTACTCCTTCGCTAAGGCTTACAATAAAAAGCTGTATTTTGTGGTCCGTGGTTAAAAACTCGTCACATTTTTGACTAAAAATCTCCGATAACAGACTCTTTTTTTTCTGTGTGGAGCTATCATCATGTTTCCTTGGTCAACGGCAACTTCAATGTGTAAGAATTTTATTCATGTACCCTGTATTTAAATTTTTACCATAATCTCTCGTTTACTTTTAAGTTTAATTCATTTTACCTTAAGGGAATAAATTAATGCGAGAATAAATTAATGCAGAATAAATTAATGCGCATTGGCCCTAATTCGCATTATTTAATTCCGCAATTCCTAACATTGGTCAATTCGCATTAATAAATTCCGCATTTTAAATAATTTTGCTGTGATTTTATCATGAATAAAGTTTAAAATGTGGCTCATTCGTATTAATTAATTCCGCAAAACATGAAATTTTTGAGGTGTCATTCGCATTAATTTATTCCGCATTAATTTATTCTCGCATTATTTTATTCCCTTTTTAGTCTTTTTTAGTGAAAACGAGTGCATACTTTAGAGGACGGATTTTCTTTGGAAATTGAAAATATCTTTAACTTTTTCATCTTTCATTGAAGGTCATTCCAGTTGTTGTGATGACAAACACCTACATTCTCCGACATCAACATCCGTCATTGACGACGAATATTACTCCATGTGTCGTTCAAAACAACGTCGTAATCGCACAACTTTTACTAAGCAACAATTAGAGGAATTAGAGCTTACCTTTCAACGTAAACATTATCCAGACATTAACACGCGTGAGGCTTTAGCAGAAAAAATTGGCATAACGGAAGCTAGAATACAGGTAATCTTTTCATCGCTGAAATTTCTCAGAAAGTGTCATATGCATGTCTAAAGCAGATAAAACACCACCTTCTAGACTTTTCAGGAATAGTACCAAAACTATATAGCTGTAAACTCTATGACCTGTTTGAAGTCTGAAATTCAAAAGGAAAAAAAACACAGAAATATTTCTAATCTTTGAAATACAGTGAAGTGAAAGGAAAGATCATTTTGATGTAAATTCTATTTCACTGTTTTATAGGTATGGTTTCAGAACCGACGAGCAAAATGGAGAAAACTTTCATCTGCTAAACAAAAACTGATTCAAAAGAACGTTCAATTACGAACACATACCACAGAAAACAACTCTGATAAACCACCATGGTTTACTGGCATCCCAAGACCTCATAGTCTACAAAACGAAAGCGAAAGACATCACCCTCATCCAGTCACTTTACTACCAAGATTGATCTCAGACGAGGTACTTTCTTCTAAACACGCTAGATATTCGGAACGTATGCACACCCATTATCATTTCCGAGGACATCATGAACCCTCTTCAGCCGAGATCAGCCACGTTCGCGGGGCCAGAGACCATGAAAAGTATTTCTCACATTCACCACCGCTTTTCATCAAACATCATCACCGCCATGCAAAGCTTCCATCTCCTCAACCATCCCCGTCATCCGATCGTGTTCATAGATCTCCCGATATCAAATCCGAATCAGAAATAGAACACAGTCCTAAAAATCCAATTTTCTACCCGTTTTCAACTCGCCAATTAGCGTGCCCCTGTCGCTCTTGTTACTTAAAATACGTCGAATCAACGTACGCTGCTAATCATGAGAAATTCGATCGGCGGCACCGAGACACTGATGACGTCATACTTCGACGTGATGACGTCGCATCACGTCATCATGATGACGTCACTTTTCTGAAAGACGAATTATGGAAGGAAAGAGAAGCAAAGAAAAGTCCGGCTTCTTCCATCTTTTCGAAAAGTCCGGACAATATTAAAACAGAACCGATTGATCACCAGTCTTCTTTCGAAGGAAATGATAGTGTTGAATAATCAGTGAACATTATATCACCCATGCGCTCGAATGACTCGTTCCAGTTCGTTTTAAAAAACAAAACGAAAATCGAGACAAAAGGCCGAGAAGTTCGTCTCTCAAGCTGTTAATCTATTTGTTTTAAATGATATTCGCCAGAAAATTCGATATTTATTTTGGAATTAGAATTATATTTTTATAGATCATTAAATTTGAAAAAATTTGATAAAAAACAACGTAAAACCATTGTATTTTATTTACTAGTACGGCCTTAAGCTCCTCCAATTATATGACTTTCACTTTCAGTGCATCTCACTGGACACGTTAAACTTTTAAAAATGATCGGTTTTCAATAGAACACTTAAGACTAGAAGATAGCACATAATATTCTTCTTTGATTAAAACTCATTTCAAATATATACGGGGTTATAAATTTTATAAAATGCAATAAATACATACACCACAGATAATGACATTATATTAAAAATTTTCCTTTAAAATCTCTTAACCCAATCGCTCCAACTGAGTGTTGTAAGCTCAAAAGACCAGATGGTATTTTCAGCAGCCCTTAGGCACTGTGGTTCGATTTTCACTGTGCTAACGAGGCGCTCATCGAAAGCATTCATAGTTGCAAAAATGGACCTGGAAGCCTCCTGCAACTCAATCAAATAGAAATAGGTTAAGTTAAAAATAAAACTCACAATAAACTTTCAAGGCGTAGAATTTCTAAAAATAGGCTTGTACTAACTGTTATACGTTAACATTGTTATTCTTGTGGCCTTAAAATTGAATTTGTACGATCATTCCTCAACGAAAAATAAACTGTAGCCTCTAAACTTTATCAATTTAGTAAAATTAATAAATTGACTGGTCCTAAACCATTTGACTTGAGGTTGTCCTTCAATATTAAAACGTTACTCAAATGAAATAAGTTTTGAAAATCTTTGCAATTATATCTGATCCATCCTAAATCTCTATCATAGATCAAATTCCTGTCATTCAGGTATTCATTATTTTATTAAAGTTCCAGGAGTATCAGGAAATGAGCTTCTTCGGCAATTCTAGTTCCTACCAGGGTTTTATAAAAGTTCTGCCCAATATTGATGAATAATGATAACAATCCAATAACGAACCAATCTGATGTCTTCATGCAAGACGGCAAATAATATGCATGTAGTTTATTCCATATCTTTATTTCTTGACTTACAACACAATCGAATTGTTAGTCGAAAATTTATCGTTAACAATGATGTCTGACAACCAATCACACGCCTTCTTTCAGGTATCAGCCAATCAAATGAACATAGTCCATTGAAGCACTAATGATGCATTTTTAACAAATGAACATCTCAACTATTTTCTAACTGAAGGTTTGTCAGATTTCCATTTATTAAAGTTACTTTGAATCAACGATATAATAGCCCTAATATTTCAACTGCTCGCCTATCGAAAAATCTCAAACTGTCAAAGGGATGCAATGCAACAAACTTCGTATCTTTCAGCTATCAGCTGTTGGATAAGACATGATTTTGAAAGTTACTCGTTTTCTTGGCCTACGATCAACGGAAGATGAATCACTCATTCGGTCATCATACATCTTCGCTTCATTGCATTGCTCTTTCAAGCTGTTCCGTTGCCGTTGCGTTAATATAAACCGATCAAAAATAGCAGGGAAGTGAACAACATACTTCCCTATCCGTTTCGATCGGGGGCCGTAACTCAATTCATCCGAATGATGGTGATGGTGATGCTGATGACTGTAATCGCAACGCAACGACGATACGATATGATCCTCATTATTCCTACGACTGGCCCCAGATGAGGAATATCCGGCCGCTAGCAACTCGGCCTCTTGACGCCGTTTATCGTACGCCTTCAATAGTTGCCACCCTTTACGTTTTTCTTGTACTGGCTCTTCTTGTTGTCTGGATTCCTGCTCCATTCGTTTCTTCTCTTGCATCATCCGTCGTTGTCGGCGCATGCGTCTACGTTTCTTCTTCAATCTCTTCTCGCGCCGTTCGTCTCGCCATACCTTGATTAAAGTAAAAGTTATTTTTTTGTATTTCTTCTGTATTTCATCTTGTGGGTATATAGAAACATACAATTCATGATATGCATCATTGAAATGTCTTCCATGGAACCAACAGCTAATTGGTTGCAAGTGACGCATTGACTGATTTTATTTACGTCACTTACAACCAATCAGCTGTTGGGTCCTTGGAAGACATTGCAATGGTGTATATCATAAATATAGCGGACTCTAACCCGGTTCCCGACAGTGTGCACTACTTAAAGGTCCAGTGTACTGCACCATTTTATACTTAAAAAGTGCAATGCTTTTCTTTGTAGTACAATGAACTCATATTAATACAGATATTCAATATCATTCGACATTTGAGGCCAAAATCTTACAGACGTTTGGTGAACGATCTGAAATTTATTTTCAGACACACATTTTAGTGGATTTACAGTTAAAAGACAAAAAAATACCTTTTTTCCTATAACAGCGGTACTCAAGGTTGTGGGAGCTTCGGTTGGTACATATTGATCGTACCATCCAGTTGTTACGACAGGTTGAACTAAGGGCGGGATTACGCCCTCTGCAGGCGTGGGCCGGACTTGCGATCCTAAAACAAATGAAAAATATAGATTTTTGAGGATTTAGATCTATGATGTCAAGGGTTTAGATGACTTGTTTAATATTTTCAGATCATTTATAGATAGACCAGCTCCCTGAGTCAGGATGGGTCACGAGACATGAGGGACTGGAACCGTCAAATCAGTAGAATCTTTTATATTCCATCAACGCATCCATTGGACTCTTCCGGAAACGAATTTTAAGTTCTAGATAAATAAAACAGGGATAATTTTTCAAACAAAAGTGACAACCACCCACATTGTTTAGTTGAATTGTCTCTAACTTGACTATGTCACTCATCTTAATCTTGGGTGGTGGGTTGACCAAATTTTGGTCAAACTGGGGA
The DNA here is from genome assembly GCF_902728285.1 of Clytia hemisphaerica. Classification (NCBI taxonomy): domain Eukaryota; kingdom Metazoa; phylum Cnidaria; class Hydrozoa; order Leptothecata; family Clytiidae; genus Clytia; species Clytia hemisphaerica. The sequence continues at coordinate 45,018 of NW_027103625.1, forward strand.
GACGTATTTCCAAAGTTGGCACTAAGTGAGAAAAGAATGTTCGGAAGAATTACGCAAGCATTTTTGGAAAACTTTTTCTTTTTGTTTGAAATTGCTAATTTGAGGTGTAAAAAAGCAAAGGGTGACAAAAGTCGTTTGCTGTGGGAGGCATATGCCCGATTTCAAAATAAATGCCGCGGATGGGAAAGAGGGAAAAAGACCAGTGTTTTTAGACCTAATCCTGGGATGTGATGCTGAAAAGTCTATAAAAAAGCTGATATTGAAAATATTCGAAAACGTCATTAGGTAGTTGGATAACGAAGGGTATTATTGGACAAATCAATTTCAACCTTTTTATTATACAGTGAACTTCGAAAGCAGCCACCGAGGGCAAATGATGGAAAAGCCGTTCCGGAGACCCCCCTCAGCTGGAAATGGCCTAGGCGTTCCGGGAAAATTTCAAAAAGTTTGCTCCTGGAAATGTATAGCCGTTCCCTGGAAAAATTTTGAAAGTTCTCTAACAATTCTCCAGCTGGAAATTCACACGTGTTCCAGGCTGATTTTACGGAACTTTTTCACAGCTGGTAGAATTTTGAAGCTGTTCCTTTAACCAACTAGCTGGAAATCTGGAGCCATTCCCGGGACGATTTCTAGCTTCTTTTTCTTTTTTTCTGAGCCGTTCCTTGAGTTAGCCAGCTGGAAATTTGGAGGCGTTCCGGTAGGTTTTTTCAGAGCTTTAAAACCAGCTCGGATCAAGATGTTTCCTGGAAAAGCACCCTACTGGAGGGGAACGGCTCATTTTGATGTTTTGATTCAGCTGATTTATTAAAAATTGACCCGTTCCACTGCAGTAGGGTACTTTTCCAGAAACCAGGAACGATTAATTTATAATGCAGTTGAATTTTCTAGCAAAATATACCCGTTTACTTTTTTCCGACAAAATATTAAAAAACTCAATCGCGAGTTCACCGTTTACAGTACAAGGCGAGAAAAAAAGATCGGTTACTAGTCTTGCTCAAAACTCGATCTTGGAGAGTAAAATGGCGAAACAGAAATGTTTTTTGAAATTTTTCACTGATACTCGTATTGTAAAGGGATCTATTTATCCTTTAGCAGTGTTAATATTAACTGAATTAGTTGTTGACATCATTCAACTATACGTGTATAAAGTTTTTAGGTGTATTTTTCAGTGATGATGGAGATACAGTTAGATATAATTTTTAAGGGTGAAATTTAAAGTGTCTAGCAAATGGTTACCAACTGCCAATATGGATTACAAAATGCAATAACATATCTGTATTTTGAAATTTTAGAAGTATAGAATCATGCCTGTTATAAGTCTCAATCAAACTACCTTTAAAATTTGGATGCAAAAGAAAAAAGAGCTTGGATATACACAGAAAACACACAGTGCATTTGCACATTTTCTGGTAACACATCTGACTGCTGGTGAGAGTGAAAGTGAACCAGAAACTGATTCCTCAAACAGCCAACAAAGTGAAACAGATGAAGAAATAATTGTTGCTGATGTTATTGAAAGTGATGACGAACAACAGACTGTTGATGTCAACGACCCTGGACACCGCCGTACATTGTACGGTGTTGTACGGTGGGGCTTGATTTAAATGTCCGGTGGGAATTAAAGGTTAACTTTGAAAACACCGTACATTTTCCCACCGTACATTAAATTTCCCACCGTACAATAGTACGGTGGGAATGCGATCGCGAAAGACAAGTTCCGTGGTCAGACTTAATGTACCAAAGAAAGTTTTTCCGACTTAGAAGTTTTTCAGTAAGTCCGACCACGGTTGAATATCTAAAAATTTGCATGCTTTCTGAAACTGAAATCAAGTTAAAATGTTTTTGGTACGGTGGTGAAATAGGTTAACTTGAAATCCACCGTACACCCCACCGTACCCACCGTACACCCACCGTACAACACTGTACAATGTACGGCGGTGTCCAGGGTCGTTGATGTCACTGGTGGTCTAGAACCTGAACATGATGATGGCAATGCTCTTCTTCAGCAAGATACAGAGTGAGTGATTCTTATAAATCCCTAAATTGCAGTAGCAATTTTTACTGCAATTAAGGTATAAAAACCAGGCGTAGTTAATCGATATAATCGATAATCTTGAGTAATCGATAAATAATTGATAAGTAATCAATGGGGATTAGATATCGATTAACCGATAGAATCGATAGGTAATCGATACTCAAGATTTTTTCAAAGCTCGATTATTTATCGATCAATCAGTTACATCAAAATGCCTCGAAAATGTCAATATGAAAATTGCGTAATCAGAGAACGTATGTCTCGCTCATTATAAAAAGGCCGAGACTTGTAAACTTTCAATAATTGGATTGTAACATCGAGTTAAGTCTCTTTTGTTATCACCAGGGGGTAAATAAAACAGACCTTGATACATTTATCGTTCGTTTCAACTTGACTATTTGTTTAAAACTCAGCCTCCTAAATATTTGGGGTAGGTAAAATATGTACAAAGAAATTCATACTTTTCCAACCCGGCCAATCTTTAAAAAAGAAGCGAACAATAAAATGTAATTACACTTTCCAAATAAATCTCTTCGGTGGCGAGCGTAGTCTACTCTGTAGTAATTGTAAAATTTATGTAATGGGAGTTTGACATGTAATGTAATGTTGTTTGGGGAATTATGAAGTTCTCTGGTATTTCGATTGCATTTATTCAGGTCTATTTTTTATGACTTCTAATGGTATATACTTTTTCTAACGAGTTTGATTACTCTGTTCTCACACTTATGTCTTTTATTTTTGCGTCCTTTTCCGTGATTACTTTAATTTATATTTTTAAAGACAGGTAAGAAGGCATATTGATATAACTGTCAATTTTGTCATCGATTGTTTATCGATTATAGATCGATTATACTTCGATTAAATTAAGTATCGATTAAAAATCGATCGGCTATCGATCACAGCTTTTGATCGATTACATATCGATCAAAAATTGATTAATCATCAATCAAATAGTTAATCGATCAACTATCTATTCGTGATCGATTATTTATCAGATTTTAGGGACTTTGGATTAACGTTCGACAATCGAATTTCAATCGGTCAATTGCGTTCTCGATTTGGTTCGACTGGTTCCATCGTCAATTCCGTTCGATTCAGATTGTCTGGCCGTGGTGAAATTCCCTTAGAAAGTATGCGAAACATATGCAAAAAGGAAGTATTAATATAAAACTTACATGCATAATTTGCATTATATTAAAGTAATCTTGTTGAAGAAAGATAGAAAATTTCCTTCTCTTGAAATCTAAAAATTTAAAACGGCAATTCGGCCACCATTTCACCGAACCTCCAAAGTCATTTGATTGGAGTTAAGGAACGGAGTAATTAAAAATACATGATTTCACTTTCAATTTTACAGTAAGTGAATATACAGACCAGATATGCAACAGTCCCATGTTTCGACCAATCGTCCCAAGTTAGAGTAGTCGACTGTACCCAAATCAAAACAACATTTTAAACGCAAAAACGCAGCTCTACTCTACTCTACCATTTTTGTTTCGATTTATTTTCGTATTTTAATGACCAGCCGGGCCTTTCATTTGAGGGCTATGCATGTTAGCCTCCACTGACGCAAGTTAACCTTTTTCACGGTATGTTGTGTAAAATTGTATATAATTTGGCTTCTTTTTTGATTGAAAGGATTGTAATGTTTACTGAACTTCTAGTTTGATGGATGAACTTGTTTGATAAGAATGATACCAAGAATTTCATTGAAGGTTTGTTTTGAATAAATATAAAAAATAAAAAATAGAAAATTTGTATCTTGTTTGTCTCAAGCATAAGAATCGTAAATTCCCTGCTAGCACTTCTGTTTTTTATTCAAAATTACCTAAATGTAAACAAACTGATAACCCTTCCATGGACGAAAATTTCATAAATTGCCAAAATAAAAAAAAAATTCTGACCGACCAACCCACCTCCACAATCTAGGGTCAGGTGATGGCAAACCAACAATTATTTAAGCCCAGCCCCAGCTAGATCTATATCGATTCTTTTTTTAAATTGAAGCAAATTATAGGTCCTGCTTTTATATATCATCACAACTCATTGTTGGTGCATTTTTATGTAAACAAAACTTGAGTTCACATTTTTGTCTGATTGTATGTTTGATGGCTTTTTGAAAGGAACTTATGTTCAAGAGTAGCTTTTTTAAAAGCTATTTCAAATTTTTGCTTTCAGATCACTCAATGTAACCCTCAATGTAAATATAATGCGGATAAAATGAAAGAATGAATGACTAATTTTTCATAGGAATGTTTGATGATCAAATGTACTCTACAACATTGGGGAAAGCATTGAGCACAGTCATCTGTGAATATAACTGAAATTCTATTACTACACATTTTAATGGAACTGCTGTAAACAACGTCACTTCTCAGAGCTAAATGAATTAAAAAAAATTTCTAGCTATTTTCATTGAAAAGTATGAATTCTGGCCCAAATACTTTTAAAAGGCTTTTTCGTGAAGGTGAATGCCTCTTTATTATATTAAGAATTCTTAACAAATTGCAAGAGTTTATGCTTGTATTCTCACATTCAATTTTTTTTTAAATTTGAAAATCTTTGAAGCTGTGAAATCAAAATTTAAAATGTCCCTAGTAGTAAAATCAATCATTGCCTTAATTTTAAGACTGACATTTTTAAAAAATTTTTAGAACTGCTGATAGTGAAAGAACATTGACTGAGAGTGAAAGAACATTGACAGCATTAAACTTGTCAATACATGATGAAGGAAAAATGAGTGGGTTTTTACAGAAATGGCAATGAACGTGTCAAGGAAATTTATTCAGACAGATAGAGGGAATCAGAATCAAGTGATGAAGAAAAATCTGCACTAAATGTAGCATCCTTGATGGTGGACAAATAAGTGACTGATAATGAATATGACAAGGATATTGATACATACACAGATACTGAAACAGAATCGGAAAGTTCAAGTGATGAAGAAGAATCTGATACGGATCAAATTGAATATATTGGGTATGTTTTGCTTACTTTTTACTTGATCATGATATCCAATCTGTTTTTCCACTGGTTCTCAACTTCAATTGAGCTAGAATCTGAGAATGTATGTCTGTTAGTCAGTCAGTATGTAACCTCAATAAAACATTTGGACAGACTGGAGACTTCAAAAATGGTCAGATTTGGCTTAAATTTTGCTCACTTGTTCCTTGTGTGAATATCTGGGGGTGTTTTTGAAAATTTACAATTTTGTACGCAACAACACAATGGCCTTACTTTTTTCTTTCTTTGTTTGGATATGTGACAAAATTATGTGGTTAGCTCGGTTGAAGTGTGCCAATGATTATAAGATGGTTATCTTTCAATTAGCAAAATGATTTCCTTTCTGATTTGATTTGATACACATGTTATGGATATAGCATGTGGCTCCCTAGATTTTGTAGAGAAGGAGATCTCCTATAAACAACTTAACTTAAATTATTATGTTTTAATAGCTAAAAAAAGACATGGGTACAAGCTTTTTGCTTATAGCTATATAGGTAAATACTTTTGAAACATGAACAGCCATGTGTCCTACATTCAGGTGACAGGGAGAGATTCATCCTCAAAATTTGGCTTTGCGTCAAAGTTTTACTAGCCAAAGGAATATTCTTGCTAAACATAAGATGATTATGTTTATATATTTCCTACTGTCTGGATTTCTGTCTCATTTGAATGGTTTAACTCTTTAAATAATACACAAAGAAATAAGAAAATAACATAAGAAATTGATTAAAGTTTATGAAAATGTTTGACTTCATTTGTTGTTTCTATTTATTATCAACACTTGCCTTTAATTCATGGACATATACCTAAACTTCCACTTACATTTTCATTTGTCAGATATTTTTATGATCAGGCAGACAAAGTCAAGAAAATTGAGATACAAAAACTAATATTTTGTAGTATGAGTGCATAGTGCTTTGTGACTTGGTTTATTGTACACTCAATGATCGATATATTTCATATCTAAAAAATTTGGGTTGGGAGACAAGATACATGGTGACGACGCGCCCCTCGAACTAGCTTATTTTTTCTATTTATTTTTTCATATTTTCATAGATTCCAGAGTTGTTTGCGACTTGCCTGTATCTTGTGATTTTTTCAAAAACAAAATTGTCTCTCGGGATTGATATGGAGCGACGCGCTCCTTCTTCCAAGGCGTTTGCGAACTACAATACTTTCCCTTTGAGATGATTCATGCTAAATGGCATTAAGCAAAACGATCATAAGAAAAACCACGACAAAGCATCACAGTGAGTTCATAACCAATACAGTTAGTCAGCGTTTAATGAAATATTATTTTGTTAGATCTGGTCAGCTTAGTGGAGTCAGTCTTGGTTTACTTGTGATTTGAAAAATCTAATTTCATATCCTAAAGAATTTGGGCTGGGAGACGAGATACATGGTGACGACGCGCCCCTCGAACTAGCTTTTTTTTTCCTTATATTTTTTCAAATTTTCTTAACAATTTATATATTTTTAAATTTAGTCAGGAATATTTTTTCCATTTTTATTAGAAATTAGGGATTCCAGAGTTGTTTGCGACTTGCCTGTATCTTGTGAGTTTTTCAAAAACAAAATTGTCTCTCGGGATTGATATGGAGCGACGCGCTCCTTCTTCCAAGGCGTTTGCGAACTACAATACTTTCCCTTTGAGATGATTCATGCTAAATGGCATTAATAAGCAAAACGATCATAAGAAAAACCATGACAAAGCATCACAGTGTGCTCATAACCAATACAGTTAGTCAGCGTTTAATGAAATATTATTTTGTTAGATCTGGTCAGCTTAGTGGAGTCAGTCTTGGTTTACTTGTGATTTGAAAAATCTAATTTCATATCCTAAAAAATTTGGGCTGGGAGACAAGATACATGGTGACGACGCGCCCCTCGAACTAGCTTATTTTTTCCTTATATTTTTTCAAATTTTCTTAACAATTTATATATTTTTAAATTTAGTCAGGAATATTTTTTCCATTTTTATTAGAAATTAGGGATTCCAGAGTTGTTTGCGACTTGCCTGTATCTTGTGAGTTTTTCAAAAACAAAATTGTCTCTCGGGATTGATATGGAGCGACGCGCTCCTTCTTCCAAGGCGTTTGCGAACTACAATACTTTCCCTTTGAGGTGATTTATGCTAAGGCATAAATAAGCAAAAAAGATTGTAACCAAATCAATACCAAGCTACAGTTTATTTATATACCAAAGACATGAAGTTAGATAACTTATGATGAGAAATAATTTGAGAATGTTTGTCTTTGTTTTTCTCTTCATCTGCATGTCTGTCTGTCTGTAACTTCAAAGATGTTCGGTTTTTTTGGGTGAAACCTGGGGTAGTTTTTGTTTTAACCAGTAGGTTTACAGTTTCTCAGGCTTTGTCATTTCAAAATTCCAGAATCATTCCAAAATTGCACTCCTAAAAAGTACTTTAGGCATGTGATGAGGAGTGCTATGAATAACTTTAGTAGTAAAATCCAAATTTATGGCCTGTGTTTGATTGTGTGAATCGTTAATTCAAACAACTGCGACCCAAGTTTTTCTTTATACATACCATAGATACAACAGAACATAAATTTATCTTTAAAAAGCTCTAAACACTAAAATAAAATCCTCCAAAAGCCAAAGCAAGCTTGGAAACACAAAAATCCTTCCTCTCGCTAAGGGCGTCATCTTGGTTTGAAAATGTTTAAATCAAAATGTCTCGTGGATTTCAGCGAATGGCAACATTTAGTGGGAAAGAGGATTTGCTGACTATTAAGCAGCCTCTATAAGAAACTTTTTCGTTAAACGATGAGCAGAAGCCTAGAGACTTCCAAAGACTTAAAGGGGAGTCTTTTATTTTCAATTTCCTAAAGGGGGTTACCACTTAACAGGGGGGATTCCCATAAATATCTGTTCTCATGATAATACTTGAAAATAGTATATCTCAACCAGTGAATTATTTCCCCTTGATAATGATATTGTCTAACCTTTTTAACAATAAGCTTGTCATTCAAGGCTTCAGGGGACTGAACAAAAAAAATTTAAGGAAGTTTTATGGGTGTTTTTGAGGAGATGTAAATCTGAACCTTTTCCCAAAAATTCAAACCTTCAGACAGACAGGAAATCTAGTATTATTATTCTGGAAAGATGATTCAAGTTCTTGTGGTTTTTGTTTTGATTTTTTTGTTTACTCATGAGGTCTTGGAAATGTTCTCAATCTACACGTTCTATTATTAGTTTTAACAAATTACCAAGATAACTGCTTTTGCTGCATTCTTTGTAATGCCAAATTTAAGATGGACTGAAATTAATAATTGAGTTTTAGAGGGCACATTGCTATACATTGTAATTGAGTTTTAAAAAGAAATCATTTGCTAAAAGAAAACTATTCGAATAATTGATAACCAAATATGAGGCACTATTCCTATCACTGTTATCCAACTTGTCAGATTTTCATACTTTGAAATTGAATTTCCTCTATTTAGCTTATTTAATTTCTTACTTAGACAACATTTCAGAGGAGCCGTGCTTTCAATATGTGAGAGGACCTGGAATATTAGTTGAAAATTCTTCTTGCACTTATGGTAAATGAGAAAGTGAAAAATATGACTTATTGTAACTGCTTCTGCTTACTAGTTTGGTTTTAATTTGATTGTCTTGCCTACTTTTAATTGTGATTTGTTACATTCTAGTAAATTTGTGTTCCTTTGAATGAGCTACTATAGCATTTTTATCTACGTTTTGTTGATACAATATTTTCAAATTGAAGAAAAAGTTTGAATCAAATATTTTTAATCTGATTAATTTTTTTTTCACTCTAGTGATCAAGTGATTTATTTTGATGGATAATCAGCATTCAAAAGATGTCCAAATTGAAGAAATGGTAAAATTATTGTTTCTTGGGTTTAATGGAATATTACATTCTGCTGGGGGTCTCAAAAGGGGGTGGCAAATGTTTCATTTCAGGGAGATTCTGAAAAGGAGAAAGAAGGAGAGCATGGGAAAAAAGTTCTGACAAAGCTCATACCATTTGCAGCAAATTTATTACTTATCAGTTGAAAAATCGTGCATTATTGGTTAACTTACAAAGGGCTGAATCACTTTCTAAAAAGTATGCATATTTTTGGCAAAATTTAAGAATAATGGGCTAAACGTCTCAGAGGGAGGGGCAAAAATGTTTCGATTTTCTGGTTTGGAAGGTAATTTTTTGGTTTACAGACATTGGAAAGGAACCTCTAGACCGGATGATGGAAAAAAATTAAAATTAAATTGTTTTTTTTTTCAAACTTGAATTAATGGTTGAGAAAATAAAAGAAATGTGTTTTGAGATACCAGAAAACAACGAAAGTTTTGTAGTAGTTAACTTGTGTTAAGGGTGCAATTAAGGAAAGCATACAGTATTGGAGAGCTTTTGTTATTCCTTTCTATCGCATCATACCATTTCATCCGATACGATCAGTTCCATTGATATCCTGTGTCGTGTGGCCTTCTTGGTAGAAAATTAAAACTATCCATCATGACGCCTGCTTTTAACCATGCAGATCATGGCTTATGATTGAAGCAATTCCCTTTCCATTTTAGCTGTTAACTGGATGCTGGACATTTATGCTGCCATACGTTGAAGTTCTTGAACGAAATTTGAAATGATAACAACGTGATCATACCTCAAAAGACTGCCATCGGAGAAAGAGTATATCGTGCTATTTCGATTGATTGACGGAGAACATATTATGGTAAACGATCGAATGAGACAATCCAACTTGTAATGGTTATATATTACATGATTTTTTTTAGAAGCATACAAAAATCCGAAAACAGGCTCAGAGATGCTTAGGTCGAAAGCTTGATAAGGCTGAAAAATGCTTGAGGGGATGCTTAAATCTAAAGCATAAATTTAGGAAATGCTGAAAATCCGTGAAATTCCAGCCAAAAAAGCCAAAATCAGGAAAAAAATATTTTGTAGGCTCAAGCAATGCTTGCCATATGCTAAATTTTTCCCTATATCTGAGCCTAGATATGCTTATAAGTGCAATGCTTATAAAAAAACATGTATTCTGCTTTCACTGAAACTTTGGGCGCGTTCACACTGGAAAGTTTACTTAATTAAATCTATCAAAGTTAAACAAAGAGATTTATGAAGGATAAATACACTGGTTTATTACAGTTCTTTGTAGGTTCACGAGATCTATTATTAACACGGTAATTGATTTTGCTTAAGGCTTCTCTTTGGTTTATTTTTTATTGAGAGTTTCGATTTCACCTGTGATTGGTTGATATTGGTATCCATACATCACTTGAAATCCGCAAACATATTTGTTCTAATGGTTTTACTCAATAACTGCATTCATCTTACACATCAACAACACCGTTTGCACTATTTCTAATTTTTTCCTCAGTTCATTCGTTTTTGAAATCGTAAAACTTTTTGTTCTCTGCACGCATTCTTTGTTTATGCTTCCTTAATAAAATCTTTTGTTTTAAGGGAAGCCTCTACCCTACCCTTAAGACAATAGAGCTTACGACTCTTAATTAAGGCAGATCGATTAAAAATTACAATACTACGCGTTCGACTCTTTGTTAAATGCACGTTCTGTTTTGTAGTCAACAAAAGATTCTCCTAACCACATTTTTATTAAGGAAGGTCTGTAGTGTGAACACGACCTTTAACTTGGTTATTAAAGACTGATTGACAATTGACAATTCAACGCAGACTATTTCATGAAGGAAGTAATGCATCATAAACTCTCGACGCCTAGATATTTTTCAATTTATTGTACTCTTATTAGATCAATATAATTCTATGATTATTTTGTAAAAATGGGCTCTCCCAGAAAAAAAATTGTACATGGGGGGGGGGTGGAGGATATTTTGTCCGGGGGTAGCAAAAAATCATAAAGATTTCCCTTGTCCGGGGGGTAAATTTGCTCTGTCCGGGGGTAATTTGGGGTGTCCGGGGGGTCAGCAGATGCTTGTCCGGGGGGGTAAACCTATTGTCCGGGGGGGCCAAAAGTTACCCTGTTCGGGGGATAAATCACTAAAAATTGTCATATCCTCCAACCCTCATGTACAATGTTTTTCTGGAAGAACCCAATACATGGAAAAGATAAACCTTAATTAGTCCAACCGAAAATAAACCCTTAGAGAGGTAAAATTCTTTTTTTGGGAACCCTTGGAAAGACTTCCTAAATTTTGGTAGATTTTCACCAAGTTTTGTTCGAAATTTCTGGGAATTTTGACCCTTTCTGAGGGAAACTCTCGATTTTCGTGATTTTGGAACTTCTCCTTCAGAGACTAACTTATAAATCTACACCCCATTCGAGAGACTTTTGAGGCGTGAAAAAGGTATCCTTATGGCTCGCACATACCCGTCCTGTTTTGATCAAGTGCAACCGCTGGGCTCTTTTGCTATGCTATCAAAATGTTCGAATAGTGCCTTCAAAATTCCCAATATCCAGAACATTCGGATTTGGAGAATTTAAATAGACTTTTACTCCACAGAAGGGCCTTTAGCGAACTTTCTACTTGATTTTCAACCTTTGAATAAGTATACGCCTGTGATAGATTCTCATGGCGTTATACTCTGCAACTATCGTCCCGGGGGGGGGGGGGGGTAGGATACTAGGGTTGGTGAATGAGGGGTATGTGCGGACGGGACCTCCGAAAAACCGACCCTTAAAGAGACTGATTTTTGCTGAAAAGGTGACCCTTAGAGAGACTTTTTGAATTTTTTTATTTAGATTTTTGAAAAAAGTGATACCCTTAGAGAGACTTTATTACAATTTTTTCTCTGGAAATCAAAAAAATTCCTAAAAATCTTGAATTTTCCGACCCTTAGAGAGACTAATTTAAAACTTTCTGATTTTTCCCCTTAAAGAGACTTTGAAAGGTGAAAAAACCGACCCTTACCGTCCGCACATACCCATCATCCATTTTTGCCTAAGTCCCCCCCCCCGGCCTATCGTCACTTGAAAGACTGCCAAATGCCTGAGCTAAGAGTGCTACATTTTCACCTCTTTTCAGCTGGAAATACAGTGCCGTTCCCATTAAATATTGTAATCATTAGGCAATTTTGGGACAGTTATTTTTGCATTTTTTATTTCCAGCTGGAAATAGAGAGCCGTTCCCATAAAATATCTATATTGCTCTGACGTTTGCTACCTTTATTTTCCTTTTTGATCTCCAGCTGGAAATAAAGAGCCGTTCCTATACATTTGTATATCTCCTCCTGGCAAATGTGAACGGCTATTTTAAGGAAAAGGTCGAAACTTTTTTTTTGAGAGCTGTTCCCGTGCAATTTGTTCCATTTTCCTGGCATATTTTTCTTTTCCAGTTGGAAATTTGGAGCCGTTCCGGACAACCCGATTATGTTCATTTTATAGAAATTTTCTCCTGGCTGGCAAAAAGGAACGGCTTTTTCGTGTTTTGCCTCGGTGGCTGCTTCTGGAACTTTGGCCACTGTACAAAATAGTCAGATATCGAAATTGTTGAAAAATCAAAACTGGATGAAAAATAGGGAGTGGTACGACACAAAAGTATTTTTAGCTCTTGCACCTGCGTTCGGTAATTTAGCGTTTCCCTTATACATTGAGTAGGTAGTTGTTAGAGAAAAGCTCATAAATTTTTAAATAAAAAATAATTCAGAGAACGCAACTTTTCTTGTTTGTTTTGATGCCTTAGTATCACGCCAGAAAATTTCAAAATAATATTTTGGTTAATTTTATTCTGACAGATTTTTGACAATCATTTTCAAAACGAGCTATTCCCTGTGAATAAAAGAAAACCTTGATATTTGAAATGTCACCTCCCCGACTGCGATTTGGGCAAATAGGATTTTTTATCGTATGGGTTGCTTCATTTTTTTATTTGCTTGTGATAAATGCATGATAGGGCCAAATAATTTGAGGTGTGATGCGTGATTTGGGCTATTTTTTGAATAAATTTTAGCGATTTTCGTGATAGTGATTTCAAATTTTACCTTTCGGCTCACAGCTAGGGGGGATTGGAAGGTGCACCACTTATGGACGAATATTAAATTTTTATAGTCAAATAGCTATATTAGAATCTTTGGGATGCAAAGGTTTTTGTTGAGAAAATGTGCTAGGAAAATACCTTAATGTTAGGTTTCCTCTCATATTACCCCCCCTACAGTCATTGTAATACGTCAGATTTGTGACATACCTTAACAAAGGAAATACATGAATCTGCCTAGCCTAATCTACTAGGAGCCCTTTCAGAATAAGGATAAAGTTTGAGTTACGGGGAGGAATAAAGAAATAAAGAATAGAAAAAAAATGATAACGTACTTTTACCTTGCTTCCGAACACCGAGGAAGATCGTAAACTTCTCCCATTGAAATCGAATCAATTTACTTGCGTGCCTATTATTATACAAGAAGATGAGGGCGTTGGCGCCCGCACTCAAACAAAAAAGGGCGTAACACCCTAAATGTGTAAATTGCATCCACCAAGATAGACGGCGGCCACTTCGGTCTGACACGACGGCTTTGATGACGGTTGAACAGAAAAACGGGATTCTAAGCGGCAGCAGGGTACATAAAGTAGACAACATGATTTTACGTAAAACTTTCTCTGAATATGCCGTATAATGCATCATGTAGCTTGAAACGGCTTTACGTCGTTTGGCAACAAGCTCTGTACGCCTGTATATCAATACAACCAGCACGATTAAAAGAACGCCAATAAAAGTCTGGAAAATCTCTGTCTGTAGGTAAGCGTCGACATCCCCATTACTATCAGCTAACAATGATATTAAAGACATTGATCCAGCTACGATAAAAGCCAACAAAAAAGCGATGTTGACTCGTGTATGGGTGATAATTTGCTTTACGCGTATCATGTGTCTTGTATGAATGTACCGGGAGATCGCTATAAGCACCACTAAACAAAGCGATAAATCAGCTAGAACAGATGATGAAAATTCCACTATAAGGTCAAAAGAGCATGGCAGTTCTGGATGGAAGATCTTTACAGCAAATAAAGTTTGTGCTGTGATGGCAAAACAACAATCACTCATACAAAGATAGACCAACAATGAAATAGAAGGTCTACGTTTGATTTGTTGCGACTTCACTAAAGCGTATATAGAGAGTACATTTGCACACAGATTGACGAAAAGGATGCTCAAATCAATAGCGATTAGGATTGCACGTTGTCCACTGGTGATGTCTAGTTTCCCAGTAGTGAATGCAGTTGTGCAAGGTGCTTTTGTCGTCTCGTTCCCAGTACTTGTATGATTTCCCATGGTGGAATTTTTCTTCTTCTACTCTGTTATCTGTTATCTGTAGAATTATTCGATTATGATTTTTGATTCTCTTTACGTATGATTCTTCTGTAAAAATCTTTTGAATTCGGATTGGTGCTTCTGGAAGTTTTATGATTAAGATACATTCGATGATGGAAATATGATATTTTACCTCCTGTTTCCTGATTGCGAAATCGGAAAATCTCGAAATTCTTTCAAGCCATTTGAGTTGCTAGTATTTGTTTTTGGAAATTATCAGTGACTCCATATTTCATAAATTCAAATCCAGGCAAGTATATTTCTGGTTAAAATGTGCGACCACTAAAATGAAACTTCAAGTAAGTGATATTTGCAATCAAATCACAGCAGAGTTAAAATCGAATCAAAATAAGTATTGTAGATTTTCTGGTAAGCTTTGGCTCTGCCTGGAATCAAATTTGCCGACGCAGAAATAAAACCATGTAGAAATGACACAATCTCAAAATCATTTCTTTCTCTAGGCATCGAATCAAAAAAAGAATTGGACAATTCTTTTGTCTTTTTTCTTATTCACGTATTTTTTCATTGCAATAGAATTTGTCGAAATTTTTCTTGAAGAATCTTTTTTTGAATATAAATTTCTTTCATTTTTTTGTGTTTGAACAATAGGTTAATTAATACAGACCTTTTAAACTACTGTGTGAAGAAAAATTGACAGTGCCACATGTTGAGAGTGCAAAAAACCTGAATTTTGACCTGTTGACAATAGAGGGATTTTTGTATATGCATGGCTGTCATGGTAACTTGCATCTGCCTTGACAACAAAAAAAAACAAAGAAACAAGGCTGAAATGCTTTTTGATTGCGTATGGCCAGATTTTCTCGTGAATTTTTCTTGAAATACGAATTTTTTGATGACTTATTTTTCACGAAAAATAGCCTGTTGCATTAAATTTTCCCAAGTCGAGTTAGTGGGTGAATATTTAAAACGGATAGGAGCTCTATGGTATTCCATTCTAATTTCTGTGTTTTAGAAGTTCAAAATTTTCCCATGACGCTCTATGAGTTTATGTAAAGATCCTTGACAAAAATCAAATTGCAATGAATACAGTAGATCATGTAAAGCTCTTCTTTTAAAGCACCTATTTAAAATTCATATCGACATGGCTTCACCGGAGCATTCAATTTGAAATTAATGTCCATCCGTTGGTCCAAAAAATTTGTTTTTTAAAAATTGAGGTTCAAAAAATTGATCGTGATCCTGAACTTTTTGCTGTCAAAAATTATCAAAATATGTGCATGACAGTTGAAAGAAGAAAGCCACCATAAAAATTTTGTTACTCTAAGTATATATTCCAAATAAATATACCTCATTTTGAAGGACGAAGGAACTGATTTTTTCAAATTAATTGGTAGAGCTTTGAAATTTCGTGACTCAAGAAAACAAGGCAAATTACTTTAAAATACCTATCAAATCAGTTTTTTCAAAAAAGATGAACAAAATAAAAAAATGTTAAATGAAATAATAGAATAAAATAGCTACATGTCATTCGAGCATACCTCCAAGCTCGAACAACTTATCCACAAATTAAAACATTCGAAGCCCTATATTCTTACTACTGCGAAAACCGCAATTATCGAATATAATCAAATAAAGAAACTGCATGAAAAGGGTTGGGTTCTAGCATTCAAAAGAATTGGCGCGCTCATCAGACAAGGCCATTTGAGCTTTTGTAAACTCGTTCTCAATTCCCTATTGTTCTAATATCGAACAAGTTGTCTAACAACATGACAAAAAGCCCGGGGGGGGCACTGGGTTTGCGGACTGACGGTATATGCGGGCCAAAAATTGGCTTTAAAATTGCACCCTTACAGTGCAGCAAAAATCAGTGAAAATCATACCCTTAGAGTGCATTTTCCCCCAAATTTTCGATCCCTTTTGTGCAAAAAAATGGTCAAAATTCTAGCATTCTTGGTCAAAATACCTAGATTTTTCAAGAATTTTCTGAAATTTCTACCCTTACAGTGCATCTCTAGTTTTTCCGACCCTTACAGTGCATTTTAAACATATTGGAAAAGGTACCCTTAACACCCGCACAAGCCCGTTGGTCCTTTTGCCCAGCTGCCCCCCCCCCCTCCGGGACAAAAAGGCTTCACGGAGATTACCAGCTGGCACACAACGTTGTTCGACGTTGGAAACGTTAGATAAACGTCGAAAAAACTTTGTGTGCCAGCTGGGTTGATTCCTGCCATGGTCAAATTATTTATTCGTGTTCACCATAGAAAACGATGCGTTAAACCCTTATAAAATTGATTGGACTTGATACATTTGGATTGCATATCCAAATTTACAACTCAGTTTTAGGTTGGTGTATTTCATGCTCACTTAGAAAACCAAGTGCGCCCTTCCTGACGCCCACATCGGGCGCCATATCTTTCTCAATAAATGGACATCTAATTTTCCCAAACTCTCCCTTATTTCCATCCCCAAGCTCTTCCCATTGCCATGACAACATCTCACAAATGACGTCATGTCTAGTAAATGGTGTCGCTGCCGGTTCTTTCGAACATTGAACGAACGGTATTGGAGTAGCTAACGAATGGCATCCATGCTCTTGCGATAATAATTCACTTCGTGCAGCTTGCACACCGTGCATTACAAAGTCCTTATCGATCTTCTTTTCGTCTGTGTAGGATAAATGTTTCTCTAATGTTTTCAAACATTTCTGATCAGCTTCTGATCGTTTGCAAGCCTTATAAGGTTTTGGACAGCAGCATAAAAAGACGTTTTCTTGATCCTGTAGAACAGTCAAAGGGTTTGTGTCTTCACAGATTTTCTCTAATTCGTCCAAGAAACAGCCTGATTGTTGCCAATAAGGACATTTTCGTCGGTCAGTGTATGAAGCGATTCGATAGAGTTGAGGAGACGTATCTGTTAAAGCTGAAAAGAAGAAGCATCTGGTTGTGAGTTTGTTGAGCTCTTAAGTGAGTCTGGGTTGCTGGGCTACTGAGGCAGCACTCTAATAGTTATGAATGTGATAAAACATCTTCCTTTTGTAATTTCAGCAAATAAGCAATAAACTTGTATTATAAAGTAAATTTAAGTATTTCGGGCTTATTCAAGGAACTCTTAACAAAGCATTTTTTTGGAAATTGCACCACATATTTACAAAATACTGAAAATTAGTAACATTTTCAAGCTTAAGACCCCAAAATTCAAGGACAATTCAAAGACAAAGACTTCAAATGTTTCTTGGCGAAATTACATAGAAACAAAACGTTGAATAGCTTAGATACCTGCTTCTTCTTCCTCTCTATCGTTAACGGGATGCAAGATTCGTTCGCTTGCATCGTCTTCATTCGAGGCTCGATATTTCCTTTTGAAAGGACACTTCGCTTCGAGCATCTCACCTTGATTGTCTATACCTAGTTCTTCATAAATCCAATATAGCTGTTCACATTGATGCTGCAAAGAGATGAACAGTTATCAGTGAAGAACTGAACATAAAAATAAAGTCTTTGAACAATAAAAGTTTGAAGCAAGTTCCTTATTTGAAGTAAAGTGACAATTTATCAAAAAAACTTTTGAGATTATTTGCTGACTTTTTCAGAAATTTTTCGAAATTGTATGAGGTCAGTAGTTTTTTTAGGAATGATTAAAAAAGATTATGGTTTTCGGCTGACAGGAAGAATATTCTTAGATCTTCTTATTACAATTAACAAAAACATAGTATACTAACCTGTTGCAGTTTAAACGGTGGTATCCCATTATTATCGCATTGCACTGGTTTTCTTGTCGAAAGATATTTTCCACAATTCTCATCTTGTTTTAATAGCTCCCGTCTAACATCGTTAAAAGCTTTTAAGGTCATTGCATAAGTTTTTTTCTCGTGGTCAACTTTGTCCATTACTTGTGCGAAAATGTCCACACATCTTTCATCTTTGTCTAATTCCCGGCATTCCTTGAACGGTTCTGGGCAGCAACAATGTTCTGATTGTATTAACAAATGTAGTTTAGCTTGTCCAAAATCTTCAGGGTTTTCATAGAAGTCGCACACGTTTTCGAGGATGGTTAAAAAACAACCCGATTGTTGGAAGTACGGACATTTTCGTCGGTTTTTGTATGAACCAATTACCGGTGACTTCTTTCCTATAAAGAAAAAAATTTTGATTTAAAATGTGCTGAACTTTTTAGCAGTTGCAATCCACTCACGCGAAGACTGTTTGTTTGTTTATTAATGGGCGGTGATGGGCGGCAGGCGCTAAAGAATTCTCAAATTCTTCAGCTATTTTGAAGGAGAAAAATATTAAAAAGGGAGCGCTTACAGTGAGAGTTCGTTTGTCGTTGTCTTAGTGGAGAAGCCGATGTTACAGCCTAAAAATGCGATTTTTCGTCCTAAAAATCACAATATCAAGTGCAAATCTGATATACCTTTTTTGCATTCCACACAACAGTGTTGCATCAGTAGTACTGCCAACAAAAATAACAAACCCAAAACCCTCATGATAACTGATTAAATGTTACAACAGTTTCACAAAAAACCACAAAGAACGTATACGTTGTCTCTCTCTCTCTCTTCTGTTTAGCAGTAACCTCGGAGTGTTTGGAGTGACTTTTTAAAAGAGTAATTGTCATATCATATCATAAGCAAATCATGACTGTTTTAATGTGTCTTAAAGAAACCAGGTTTTTTGTGTTACCATTATCATTTCAAGAGAAATACTAGAAATGGCAAAATAGTGGTTTTCACTCGCACAAGTTAATGAGACCTCTCAATTAATAAATTTACTAATATTATCTTCTTTTTATTCAAAAACTGCCATCCTTTCTCATCAGGGAGGAAGATATTTTTTAATTACGCTTCTTTGGTTGTTGCCTACTTAATCCAATTTTCTCTTTTCATGTTGTGTTGCGAGCACACAAGAAATCACAGTCAAAAGTCTATTTGTCTGTCAAAACCACATATTAAAAACGGAAGAAAAATGAGCTCTTTTACCCTTTGATTGTTAATCGCAATTCCAGCCAACTCTCTCCAAATCGAATCTTTATTATTCGAATCTCTCTGTATTTCGAACTAAAATGAGGGTTCTCTTAGCTAAGAAATGATTTAAATTGCTCGCTCTGTAATTCGAATCTTTCTCTCATTCGAATAAAATTTTTGGTCCCTGGAAGATCGATGGTCAATTGTATATATGGGGGTATTAAAATTCAAATAGTTTTTTAGCATTTATTAATCGATCGGGCTCAATTAATCAATCGAAGATTTGTGTATTTGGAATGAAAGTCGACATAAAGCCACAAGTCAGCTTATCTGTTTACTCTCTTATCCACTGGTCCAGAAAGATCAGGTCAGTCAAATCTTCCTAACATGCACCGTGTTAAATTTTCTCCCTTCTGGAAAAACTTTCCTGTTGTCTCTCTAACTCTGGAAAAAGGCAAATACGGTCAAAATACGAATCTTGTCTATTTTAATTGTATGAAACAATCACATTTAAAATAGCAAAACTATATAATTATCTGGAATAGTCACTTAAATAATGTTATACACTTGTTTAACCTAAAGAGGCAAAGATATTGATGATGATATTATTAATCTATTCAAAGCTGTTATCATCTATCAATGAAATTGTCTGTAGACAGGTTGTAGTGGTTCGAAATACCGTTTTCCCGTCAAAATCTTGACTGAATCCCGAAATCCCGAAAATTGAAAAAAATAATAACAACGTCACATCGGAGAGGTTAAAATACCGGAATACTGACAAAAAATAAAGCTAATCACCGTCACCGTCTGGTCTTGAAATACCGCTTTCCCGTCTCTTTTTACGTCAAATTCCGTAATACCATACTAAAAAAGGGTCAATCCCGTCACACCGTGGTGTGCTTCATTTTAAAGGTTGTCATACCTTGGCTATGCTGTATTCTTTGGTCCCGTGCTTTTATTTATGTCAAGAAAGCAGCGATGTCATAAAGTTCTTTTATGGTATCATTGGATCCCGGGGGGGGTACTAGGGTTGCGAGCTGACGGGGGGGTGCCGCCCGACTTTCGAACTTTGGACCCTTACCGGGACTAAAAAGGAGAAAACAAAGGAAAATTTTGGGAATTTTACGACCCTTAGCGGGACTAATTTGACCAATTTTGACCAAATTTCGATCTTTCAGGGGGTAAAAAGTTGAAATTTTCCTATTTTTCCGACCCTTACTGGGACTGAAATTTGATTTTCTGATTTTTCCGACCCTTAGCGGGACTTTGGAAGTCCAAAAAAGGTACCCTTAAGGGCGGCACATACCGTACCCTCCATTTGCCTAAGTACCCCCCCCGGGCATTGGATTGTTCTAATTTTGATTAAATCTCTATAGGCTCTTGCACAGTTACGGCAGGTCAAAATCGCTAGCGAAAATAAAAACGCTGCAGAGAAAGGCTTCAGACACGTTGGGCTATTATGATTGAGAAAATTTTGGAATTTCAGTCCCATTCAGGGTCACTTTTTTCGCAAATTTCGAGTCCCACGTAGGGTCCATTTTTCGAACCTCAGCGGAGCACCCCCGTCGGTCGACAAGGGTAGTACCCCCCCCCGGGGGACAAATTCTTATTCTATTTAGCGCATATTAATATTAGGACGTTAGGATATTCCAGATTTATTCGTTACCTTTGAGAGAAGAACTATTTTGGTTTAATTTGGTGGATGGAAGAAAAAGTTTTTTTCAGAGGGAATTTACAATAATTTAAATTTGGGATCAGGGGAATCCTTAGAATTGTGATCTTGATAAGTACTCAAATAAATTTTCCCGTTGTTTGAAATTATTTTGACCCAGTAAGAATCAGAAGAATTAACAATAATTTGATTTGACATTGACAATTTTAAATGGTGAGTCAATGATCGCTCAAATTTCGAAAATTTATTTTGTAAGTCATGAATTTTAATTGCGATTTTGACGCCTCAGTATAGCATCTCACTATTCAGTGAATGAAAAATCACCGAAATTTCAAATGGATGCCATAGAGAAGTTTCTTTGATGCCGCTATATCAATCTAACAGATATGCTCAATGTGAGCTTCTCCAGCGAAGAGTTTTTCTCCGAAATTTTGCTGCGATATTCCACTTTCACTTTCGCTTTCCCTTACGCCGGTTTCCGTGGTCAGATGGTGTCGCTACAAGGTCAGAGTTTTTATGTTTAGTAAATGCGACCGCGGTTTTGTAAACAAGCTTTTCGATTTTTTGAAAGCTTCTACAAAAAAAATTTTGAATGGATTTCTGCAGCAAGACATCAAAATGACTCAAAACTTTCAGCCTGTTAATAGCAAGGCAAAAGTAATTTTTTAAGCATGGAAACATCGTGAATCTTTGAGTATTTATGTCATCATGGATGAGTTAATGGTATGTAAATCTCACTTTTATCATATTAGTCTGAGGAAACAGATTTT
The DNA here is from genome assembly GCF_902728285.1 of Clytia hemisphaerica. Classification (NCBI taxonomy): domain Eukaryota; kingdom Metazoa; phylum Cnidaria; class Hydrozoa; order Leptothecata; family Clytiidae; genus Clytia; species Clytia hemisphaerica. The sequence goes on from NW_027103625.1 coordinate 66,701, forward strand.
TAGACAGCCATTTTTTTCTGTTTTGATTGGTTTGATGCTAAGCAGCTAAAGCTGGGATCCCGATAGCTGAGACCAGACTCTCTCACTATTAACTGCACGTGATAAAATTGATAACTTTTTCCAATCAATGACCAATTGATAACCAATTAATTGATTTGATATCAATTGATTCCGATAGGCATGGCAAAATGAAGATATCTTTTTCAACAAGATAAAAAACTACATATCTCTGCAGTGCTGCAAATAGGGAAACTTCAGTTGGCCGGTAATTTTTTGAGTGTAACGAGGGAGTCTGGCGGAACCATCTTTGTAGTCTGTTATTACAGATTGACTTATTGGATTATTAGATTGGCTAAACACTTATTTTAATTTAAAAACTGTTCCTCCTTTAATTAGAAGCGCTATTAAGTATTTATCTAAGCCTCTAATCTTCAAATTTTAACCGGACAAAATGAAAGATTGAGGCCGGTAGAAACTACGAAATGACCGGTAATTACCGGTCACCGGCCGTTATTTGCAGCACTGCTCTGAACTGAGTTTAGTCCAGACAGTGTTAGAAACAAAATTGCGATTGAGTCAAGCCAGTATAATCAAACACAATTGAAGAATTGCAATTTGATTATCGAATGCAATTGAATCTCAATCAAACAGCCCCAATTCCTGAGTATTATTATATTTTGTTCAATATTGCATTCAAATAAAACAGCAATGGCATGGTTTCTATCGCTAAGCGATTATGTTCAGTTGGTTTGATTCATTTTCTACGTTTTATCCATCTTTGATGATGTTAGATTAGTTCAATATTACGATTGATTGTATTTGATAATTTAAATTGCAATACACCTTTCCTTTATTTTGCAAAACAGTTGTGCGCACATATTTTATTACCATACGTTGGTCTAATGTCAAAATCCCTCTTCTAATTTTGACTTTCTTCTTCAGTGCTTCAAATAACGGCCGGTGACCGGTAATTACCGGTTATTTCGTAGTTTCTACCGGTCATTCTGAAGCTCAATTTTTTATTTTGTCCGGTTAAAATTTGAAGATTAGAGGCTTAGATTAATACTTAACAGAGGAACAGTTTTTAAATTAAGATAGGTGTTTAGCCAATCTAATAATCGAATAATTCATTCTGTAATAACAGACTACAAAGATGGTTCCGCCAGACCCCCTGCTCGTTACACTCAAAAAATTACAGGCCAACTGAAATTGCCCTATTTGCAGCACTGCTTCTTTAGAGATATGAATAATAGGAAGGTCACTGATGGACTCCTCAGCTGATTACTAAGCAAAGAAAATTAGTTTCAATCAACTATTATTCCCATCTCTAAAGAAGGGTGACAAAATCAAGAGGGATGTCGACATTAGACCAACTTACAGTTCTCTTCATTGTTTGGCCTCTGGGTGTTAAACATACCCATTTTTGACTGTGTTTCCTTAGGGAAAGTTGGCAAAAACGTGTTTGCTTACCTCCAAAACAATTTTATACACAATTGGTGGAGGGCGCATTTTCCTGGGCAATTTCTAAGAAGTTCAAAAGGTGTATCAAATTCGGCAGGTACAAAATGCATAAAACATAATGCATATTGCATAATGCATAATAGTATTGTGTAATTTACAGAACGATTTTATATTATCTGAAACTCTCCTTTGCAGAGGCTAAAACCGCGAAAACCTCTCTAGAAGAGTTCCTTGTAAACATTCCAATCAGAGGGATTTCCCCAGACATAATATTTACTTTTCGAATCCGAACAGATCCGAACGAAAGAGAAAATATTCGAATCATAACAACAAAGGGTTTTCCGTCAGCATAAATAATAGGCCATAATAAGAAGATGCAACAGATCAGATAAAAAAACAACATAAACATTCGAATGTAAAAAGATTCGAAGTCTATTTTCTTTTATCTAGCTTCCGGATGAAGCTCTTTAATTTATGTATATTGGCTGGATATTGGCTTATCTAACAAAAAAGCATTCACATGGTTCAGTAAGAGAGAAAACCTGTTGAAATTTATTAGCAATTGTTCGAAAAGATCTCTGAGAAAACCCAGAAAGATCTTGCTATAAAATTTACGTTTTCGGGTTAGAAAAGTAACATACGGAGTAGATATTTTCGTGTTTTTTCTACATTATACTACGTTCTGTAAAATACAACTATGAAAATCAAAATGGCGACAAGCATTTTCAGTGGATCATGGATTTTCTTCATCTTTCAAAATTCAAATTTACAGCTTTCTACCCTTTATTTTCTGGTAGAAATTGGTATATTTGTTTTGTTGAAAGTATAATCTTTAAAATTCTCCTTATTATAGGCTCTAAAATTGACATTTTTCAAATATTATGCATTATGCATTATGCATTATGCAATATGCATTATGTTTTATGCATTTTGGACCTGCCGGTATCAAATTGACCCATTCCTTTCAGTTAGCCACACTTACGCCCCCTGAAACGTATGCATTAAAGATTAATTTTGCAATAAGTGCTTTATCATTTACTTGGCGTGCAAGCAAAAGAATGCACCACAAAACTTCTAAAGTGTTTTATGAAAAAATAAACTGGTGCTTTTTAATGAAATAAACATTTAACAAAACTTTGAGAAATTACCTAAGTTTTGAGTCATAGATGAAAAGATTTGACCTGAGTCAACCTCAAAAACTAATTTGAACCAAAATTCTCAAGAAAAAGATTAACAGATGAGGAAACAACCACCTAAATCTGCGCACAACAAGATAGGCTATTTTCCAGGAAATTTTGCTGGACCTCGTTTACTGAGCTATTTACATGTGCAGAATTACTTTTACTTCAATGTATAAGTGTAATCAAGGCCTAAGAAATCAAAGCAATATCTCTGGAATTTAAATACGGCGATCTGTAACTAGATTAGTCTGATTCAAAATGTTCTGTTTTAGCCAAATTTTGAAAAATTGGCGAAGATTAAATACTCTCTTTTTATTTTATCCTTTAAAGAGCATAATAGAACACATTCTCTCAAAATTTCAAGTTCCTAGCACTTCCCGATCCGGAATTATCTTCATTCCTATTTAGAGGGATTCAGCCTGGGATAAAGAAGGAATAGAGGGATCTCTCAAAAACGAAAGTGCGTCCCGGAACTTATGACCTGGTGGATATATCGAAAGATTTCTTTCTTCTACGGAAAATCAGATGGTAGTGAGCACATAAGTACTGTACTGTACGTTTCTAAGAGAGGAAATATATAAAAACGACTGCTTTGAAATTTTCAAATAGAAATTTATTTGAACATGACAGCATTTGGATAATAATAGACCTTTTGCTAGTAAGGATGAATAAGTGAAAACTTGAGCATCAAAACAATGATAACAAAATTAATGCATACTTATAAAATAGACCTTTTCCTAGGCTTGATGCAGGGGGGGCTCGGTACTAAAATCCAAGACATATATGAGTACTAAAAGGTTTTTTGACGATTTTTGACATACCCCCACCTAATTTTTGAAAAAGGAATTTTAGTACACATGTACTAAAGTTTTTTTTGACATTTTAGCATAGTGACCACCTAAATTAGGCTTACTTTGGAACTCGTTTCAGAGAATGGGTCTTTGGACTTTCAATAAAATGCCAACTCTGGTTATTTAAGCTGTTAATGAACCTGATCTATCTCTCTCTATTCTAGATATATAAAGACTCAAAAACAGTCAAGACACTTTTGCTCTGCTCTACTTTAGTTATTGCAAAGATTGATTGGTTATTTTTTACCTCTAATTTACAGCTTGCTATTTCTTTTCTGTTCAGTTATCCATGGTTCTTTACAAAGACAAAGCATTCAACTTCGAAAACATTTTTTATTCCATAGTATATAAAAGCAGAACATTAAATACACCCCTGTTTCACAGCCCCGGTGGAACTGTTTTCCTCAGTGGGGATAAAAATTCTATTGTTCCAAGGTTAAAAAACCCAGTTGGGATGGTTCTGGAGTGCAATTTTTAAACATGGAATTTCGAGTGGGGATGAAATCAAAGTCAATTTCCCAGTGGGGCTGAAATTCAAGGGTATTTTCCCACCGAGGACGAAATTTTTGCTTAATTTGTGACACAGAGGTGTTAAAATCTTATTTGAAAAGTTTTTATTTTTTTCATTTTGCCTAAAATGCTCGGTCAATAGTTAAATTTCCTAAAATTTGATGATTTTTTTTTAAAACTTTTCTTAAATTTCTTGAAGACCCCACCTAATTTAGGATTTTAGTACACATGGTACTGAAATGCTTTAAGGCTTTTTTTGTAATACCACCACGTCACTAAAAGTCATGATGTCTGAAATTTTAGTGCTGACCCCCCCCTGCTTGATGTCCATGTTGGATAATTGAAAACTCCAGCATAAATTGTGATAACTAAAGTTTCCCTCACATCTGTTAAAACATGGAGGTATCATGATTTATGCTGGAGCTTTTTGAAAATTATCTGACACATGACATTGTGCCTAGGAAAAGGTCCATAGTTATGCATTATGTGCTATTGTTTTAATGCTGAAGCTTTTAACGATTCAACATGACATCCTAATTAGCAAAAGGTCTTTTTCAAACGTTTGCTAAAAGTCAATTCAAGTCAATGTAATCAAGTCTAATTTATAAATCTTGAGTATAGATTGATCATTAATTGGTTTTTTCATCAATTCACGATTGTGGCTATTGATTGTATTGCATCTTAGAGTCAATATATAATATCCAAAATTTATGATCAATTGATAGGCAATCCCTTAAAGTCTTGATTTTTTATTGTCTATTACTGTTATTGGTTATTGGCCATCAATTAGCAAAAGTTATTGATTTATCAAGTGGGAGAGTCTGGCTGAGAGCAACAGAGTGATAGACCTTTGCTAGTAACTATAAAAAACTCCAGCATCAGCATCAAAACAATGATAAGATAAAATTAATGCAAACTTGTAATAAATATATGCATTAATAATGTTTCATTGTTTTGAGGCTGGAGTTTTTAAACTATTCAACATGACATCATAACTAGCAATTTCAAGGTCTATCCCCCTCTACTTGTGGTGTGTTAAGGCAGACGATTTTGGTAGCCTATAATGCTCAAAGTGTCAAGCTGCTGCTTTTTGGACCTACCCCGGTGGGGGGTGGGGTGGAGGTCCTATAAATTAACCTGTGTTAGTCCGTCCGTCCGTCCGTCCGTCCGTCTGTTACCAACTTTTCTCAGGATTGGATCAAAGGAATCTTTTGATTTTTGGTACAAAGGTGCAAAATGGTAGTGGCCAAAATGTGACGGAACCCGATTTTCGAAAAAAAAAATTTTTTGGGCAAATTTGGGCCAAAAAACGGCTAAAAAGCGGGTTTTTTGGACTTTGTGAAAAATTGGATCATTAATTCTTTCTGATTTTTTGCATGAAAATAGGCTAACATCATTGGTAAAAGATGGCTCAAGCAGATTTTTGCAAAAAAATTTGTTGGCTCAAAAAACGCATTTTTATCTATAAGAATCACTATTAATAAGCATACATCAATGTTCTTAGTCAAATTACTCAATTTTTTTATGAGATATATGTTTTTTTGCTCATGAGGGCTTACTATTGAAGAATATATGTGTGTTTAGACAAGAAATTTTGGTTGCTTGGCGTGTTTTTATAGAAAAACTGGCCAAATTCAATATTTTTTTATAAGCACATTATCGATTACTTAGGTATTAGCTTTTCTCGAGATTGGCTCTTTCATTCTTTATGATTTTTTGCACAAAGATGCCTAACTATAAACCCTCGAATGTGACGGAGCCCGATTTTCGAAAGAAAATGTTTTTGGGCAAATTTGGGCCAAAAAACGGCTAAAAAAACGGGTTGTTTGGACTTTGTGAAAAATTGGATGAAAATAGGTAAAAGATGGCTCAAGCAGATTTTTGCAAAAAATTTTGTTGGCTCAAAAAACGCATGTTTATCTATAAGAATCACTATTAACAATGTTCTTAGTCAAATTACTCAATTCTTTGATGAGATAGATGTTTTTTTTGCTCACGAAGTTTTGAATATGAAAGAATATTATAAACGACTAATTTTAATAGATCGTCACTATTTGTGTTCTGAATGATTGTTTAACGGTCATGCTCACGTAGATATCAATTATATGTGTTAAATTCATAACCAGGTAGGTCCATAAAAGTATCACTTGTTTAACCAAATTCTATACAATAATCTGGCTGTACTGACCACCTGGATATTGCATTTGGTAGCAATTTCGGCCAGATCAACTTGTTAGGTGCCTGTCATTGGACATTTTAAAACCATACAAAGGTATTGGCAAACTTATCTCGCTAACTACGCTCTGAAAATTTGGACTTTCAAATCTCCAGGAAATTAAAGGGGTAAGCAAGTGAATTCTGCACTGTCTAAAAAGCTTCTCAATCACACGCTTTAAAGTCCAAGGAACCAAGTACACAATTAAACAGTTACAAGTTATGCCTGCATATACAAGTGCTTGCTTATCCTACCCGGTTTGAGATTCCTTTGACAGATGAGTAGGGTTCAGGTTTTTGCAGAATTAGGTACATGCACAGTCAAACAGAAGTTAACATTTTTTTACTACATCATTTCCTACGTTAATTTTCAAGTATAAGACAGTTCAAGGTTTTAAAAACCCAATAAATTGTAAGTAAAAGTGATCCTGAAAGTGAATTTTTGTCCCGATTCCGAAATGTAAATGTTTTTCTCTACACATTGTCCTTACCTAATGGGTGGCAGGGTGGTTGCTAGGGCACGTGGCATCCCTTGATTACAATTCCACTAAGACAAGCTTACGAAAAACAAATAAAATAACCTTTAGAATAGAATAACTAGTAAGTGTTTAAAAAGTACAAAATTAAATAGCTCAACCTCACAACTCTCTTAAATCATTTAATCTATATTTTTTTTAGGATCTAGAGTGGGTCCCGCATGAAAAGAAAGATTTGAAACCATCCAAACCAAACCTTCTACAACTACGAGTGATTAGTTTGGAATATGTTGCAAGAAATGTTCATTATTTCTTTGAACAAGTCCAAGCTCTCCCATCTTCCCAATTGATTGACCTCTTCAAAAAGGTAATTTTGTTTTTCTTTGGATTAATCTTAAAGTTTAACCTTTCTTCACCTATTTTTCAGCCTTATTTAAAGGAAACGTTACACTTTTCGATTCTCAGTTTAGTGAATGCATACCATAGGATTGGTTATTGGGCTAACATTTGCAGTACAGTACTGAACTTAACTGACGCTGTTATTGTTTTTTCTTTGTAGATGTGTCAATTGAAACTTGTCGATAATTTGCAAAGATTGATGTCCAATCTATCTCTGTTGGAGAGGCTTATTAAACATCCTTGTAATTGGTAAAGCTATTTTTGAATTTCATTTATCATGGGAACACTTAGGCTTAAATCAGATGCTTGAGTACGTGTCTTAAGTGTCACTCTTACAATCGATAAAATCATGCTGCTCGGAAAAACCTTTTGTGACATGATCAATAAATTTCCATATAGGGTCTGCAACAGTCTTTTTCAAACATCTTCAACTTTAAAAGCTATTAATAGATAGATCTTTACTCCAAAGTGACGATTTAGGAAAAGCTGTCAATATCCAATAATTTGAAATTAAGATAAACATGTATCAGCTTCAAAATTTGATCATTGGAGATTTTGAATAAGGAAAAGTGTTAGTATAATAATTTTTGGACCTACCCCGGTGGGGTGGAGGTCCTATAAATTAACCTGTGTTCGTTAGTTAGTTAGTTAGTACGTTAGTTACCAACTTTTCTCGAGATTGGCTCATTCAATTTTTCTGATTTTTTGCACAAAGGTGCATTATTATAAACCCTCGAATGTGACGGAGCCCGATTTTCGAAAAAAAAATTTTTCCGGCCGGTAGAACCGGAAATGTCCCGAAAAAAGCGGTTTTTTGAGATTTTCTCGAGATTTTATCATTAGTTTTTTGCGATTTTTTGCACATAGATGCACATTAGTACTGCCGAAAAGGTGTCGAAAACCGTTTGCCGAAAAAAAATTTTTTCCGGTCTGTAGAACCGGAAATGTGCCGGAAATCGTCGTTTTTTCACATTTCCGTCACATTTTTTTCAACTTATTTAATTGTTTCTTTACAGAAAAATGTTCTTTATGATGATGCCCAAAACTTAGCATCGTTTGATTTCCAAAAAAATCATCCTTTGAATCCGGAACTCCTTAAAAATCGCCGGAACAGCCGAAAACCGGCGTAAAACGGTTTTCCTTCATTTTTTCAACTTATACTCGACAGATTTTCATGATTTTTTGCACAATGATGTAAAATGGCAATGCCCAAAATGTGACAGAGCCCAATTTTCGAAAAAAAAAATTTTCCGGCCGGTAGAACCGGAAATGTCCCGAAAAAAGCGGTTTTTTGAGATTTTCTCGAGATTTTCTCATTAGTTTTTTGCGATTTTTTGCACATAGATGCACATTAGTACTGCCGAAAAGGTGTCGAAAACCGTTTGCCGAAAAAAATTTTTTTCCGGTCTGTAGAACCGGAAATGTGCCGGAAATCGTCGTTTTTTCACATTTCCGTCACATTTTTTTCAACTTATTTAATTGTTTCTTTACAGAAAAATGTTCTTTATGATGATGCTCAAAACTTAGCATCGTTTGATTTCCAAAAAAATCATCCTTTGAATCCGGAACTCCTTAAAAATCGCCGGAACAGCCGAAAACCGGCGTAAAACGGTTTTCCTTCATTTTTTCAACTTATACTCGACAGATTTTCATGATTTTTTGCACAATGATGTAAAATGGCAATGCCCAAAATGTGACAGAGCCCAATTTTCGAAAAAAAAAATTTTCCGGCCGGTAGAACCGGAAATGTCCCGAAAAAAGCGGTTTTTTGAGATTTTCTCGAGATTTTCTCATTAGTTTTTTGCGATTTTTGCACATAGATGCACATTAGTACTGCCGAAAAGGTGTCGAAAAACCGTTTGCCGAAAAAAATTTTTTTCCGGTCTGTAGAACCGGAAATGTGCCGGAAATCGTCGTTTTTTCACATTTCCGTCACATTTTTTCAACTTATTTAATTGTTTCTTTACAGAAAAATGTTCTTTATGATGATGCTCAAAACTTAGCATCGTTTGATTTCCAAAAAAATCATCCTTTGAATCCGGAACTCCTTAAAAATCGCCGGAACAGCCGAAAACCGGCGTAAAACGGTTTTCCTTCATTTTTTCAACTTATACTCGACAGATTTTCATGATATTTTGCACAATGATGTAAAATGGCAATGCCCAAAATTATACATTACTTCCATTAAATTCTAATTATTCGTTTTATAAATAGGTAGGTCCATTAAAGTATTACTTGTTTAAATTTAAAGTAATCTATTTTCTCCAATACAGGATTACAATGCATCAGGCGTTGAATTTAGTTTTAACCAAGGAGAAAGATTTTGATTACTTTCTGGCAGAGCAGAAGAAAGCAGCTTGTGAAATGCTGAAAAAACAATTCACCAAAGAAAACATATGTAACCTGAACGAATTGATGCAGTTTGTTCATGAAAGTATCATTCTAGGTAAGTCTTCCAGGGAGTGTATCAGAATTCTATCAGCCTCGTTTTTAACCACACCTATAACTTTAATACGCCTCCCTCAAGACGAAAATTCAAGACCTATATAATATGGTATGTATAAGAAATAGCAGGAAATACAGGGTGTCCCGAAAAAAAGTATCGAGTCGTACCACTTCTATGGAAAGTGTGTGTTTCACTAAATCTGCAATGTTTATCAAAGTTCCTCTCTGTGTCATATTAATTGTCATCAGACATCTTTTATGAACGACTTTTACAAAAAGCAATTCTCAATAACTTTAACGCTATGAAACTTGCAAAGAAAGTTCAAGAACCGTCTTCTCAGAATCATGTTCGAACTCGATACTTTTTTTCGGGACACCCTGCAGTATCTTTCTCTGATATGCATGGGTGCGATTCTGCTTGAGGTTATACAGGGTGTCCCTAATAAAAGTATCGAGTTTGAACGTGCGATTGAGTAAAAAAGTTTGTGTGTGTTATCGCTAAAATATAAGAACGTTCTCCATCATATAGGCTCATTACAAAAGGTAGTTACAACTTATAAATTAATCAATAGCCCTTTTACAATTCAAATTCCCTCGTGCGTTTTACTTTTTTATTGTTCCATACATTCCATTTTTATTATTTTCATAGTTTTACATACGATTCTTTACAAACATGTTTTAATTGTTGCGTTTTTCTCATGATCGTAATTTCGTTGCATTTGCAAACAGGCAGAGTATGTTTTTATTGTTACGTAATGACAAAGAAAAAAGAGGGAGAGCTTAAAATACAATTTTGTGAATACACACTTAAAACTTTCTACTCAATCGCATGTTCAAACTCGATACTTTTATTAGGGACACCCTGTAGATACATGAGATCATCTATTTGCAAAACAAATGTGATAATCACGTGCATGCTGTAATTGAATTAACTAATACTCGTTACAAATTAAATTAACACTAATTAGTAATTACAAAGACAAGGGAAATCATTTAGTATCTACTAAATCTTTTGTTACGGTAATGACTTTTTACTAACAAAAAGAACATTATCGTCATGGTTTGTCGTTCATTAAATGGATTTAGAGGGTCTGTCACCACAATATCAGGGTTTTCCATCCTCAGGAAATTGGAAATAATCAAATTTAAATCTAATTTCAACGAATTTGGCTTAAGTTGAAACAAATTAGCATTTTGCATTTAACCAATGAGCTTGATTTAACTTGTAATAATCTGAGAGTTTTTTAAGCCAAAATAGAATAATGAAAATGTCAAAAATTAAAATCGAGTGCAATTAGCATCAATCAGAAATAATATGTTAACTCTGTTAATTATTTTGGTGTTACGGAATTGCACGATTCAAAAAATATTCAAAAAAACCTTTTAAGCCCACAAATGTAGACAATTTTTAATATCAGAGATATTTTTTTAAGAATTTTTAATATCAGAGATATTTTTTTAAGGCAACAAGCTTCTTGTTAAATAATTAATGAGTTCACTGTCACGACCATAGTATGCGTAATATGCGCTATTATTTTTTAGAGCATTTTTTACGCTCGATACTATCTTTTTTCTCTTGTAGAGTAGTTCTTGTTGTGTTTTCTTCCTGAAGAGATGTCGGGCTTTATATACGGAAGGAAATGTAATTTGACACCGTTATTAAAGACAATAAAAGGGCGTGATTTTTACTCAGTAGTCTTTTCCAGTCTTTGGCTCTTGTCATTAAGACAACATAGAGATGACTGACGTCACTCAAGCTAAATTGGAACTAGTAAATTTTTTAAAAAACAATAAAAAGGGCGAAAACGAGAATGAAGACGCGGCCGAGGAGAACTTTGTCCCGTTATTTGACAAATATTTAAATCAAAGTTACACAACAAAGCAAAACTCGGCGAAAAGCCATTTAGCAGAATACGATTCTCCCGACGGCGTTGTAAGTTCTGATAAAAACTTTAACAGGTTATGGGCCCAGACACAACGTCCACAACAAACTGATAACTGATATTTTGTTTATTCTGGTCCAGTGCATTATCTCTGTTGATTATTGTTGAATTATTGTGATAATTCGTGATGGCTGCTGAAAAGGACTTTGATTGTAAGTTCGATAAGCTAACTGCTGAAAACTACCACAATTGGAAATTTAACATGAAAATGTTCCTAATTGGAAAGGATTTATGGGACATTGTCAATGGCACAGAAAATTGGTGACAATGCCACTGCAGAGGAAAAAAATTTAAGAAAAGAGAGAACATGGCACTTGCTAGTGTATGTTTATCTGTTTCTACAAGTCTACAAATTTATATTCGTGCATCAGAGACTGGCAAGGATGCCTGGGATAGTCTCGCAAAGCATTTTCAACAAAAGACTTTATTGCGTAAGATACAGCTAAGACGAAAGTTGTATTCCATGAAGCTCGAGAGAGGTGCTGAAATCATCCAACATATAAACGACGTCAAAACTATATCTGAACATTTGGAAGCAATTGGTGATCCAATCGCTGAACATGACTTGGTAATCATACTGATCAGTAGTTTGAGTGATGATTACAATTTCCTGATAACCGCATTAGAGACAATCGCCGAGGACAATCTTACCTGGGAATATGTTAGGGATCGTTTGATTCATGAAGCAGAGAAATTCAAAAGCCCAATGTCGAAAGGGAAACGTGACGATGCATTTCTTTCGAAAACTCCGAAATTCCAAGGTCGAGATCGTAAAAGCAAAGATAAAAAGTCGAAGGAGTTAACCTGTCACTACTGCCATGAGAAGAATCACTTTGCTCGAGATTGCGCAAAGAAGAAAGCCGACGAGAAAGCCAAGAAAGAGAAGGCTAACCTTGTAACCGATCAACAACCGGAGATTGCCTTGAAGTCGAACCAAGAATCGAACGGCGACGAATGGTGGATCGATTCCGGAGCATCACAGCATATGACTTACGAACGAAAGAGTATTGATAATTACAAGAAATTTGATCAACCGTTGAACATTCAATTAGCGGATGATAGTCAACTACAATCGTTTGGAAAAGGTCAAGTACGCGTGACTGTTTTGAACGGTAAAGAGAAAGTCGACATTCTTCTGAATGATGTCTTATACGTACCAAAGTTGAAAAATAAACTGTTCTCACTTCCATCCGTAACCGAGAAAGGAGCTGCAGTCGAATTCAAAGGACAATCATGTAATTTGAAAATCAACGAGAAATATTACACGATTGGTCAGAAACATGGAAAACTGTACAAACTGAATACTGTCGACGAGGCTTGTTATGTTACTCAAGCTCGACATGACATTGATCTATGGCATGAACGTTTCGGTCATCGAAAGCCTGAAGTTCTTGAATGAGAAAGAACTTGTCAATGGTTTGCTCATCAGTCCTGAAAAATCGGTCGATCCCAAATGTGAAGGGTGTGCTCTCGGAAAGCAGCACCGAGATTCGTTCCCGAAGAGTTCAGATGCTGAGACAAAGGAACCACTTCAGTTAATCCACAGTGACGTATGTGGACCTATGAGTACCGAATCTTTCGGAGGATCAAAGTATTTCGTCACGTTTATTGATGATTATTCAAGATACACAGTACTGTATACAATGAAAGCTAAAAGTGAAACTTTGTCGAAATTCAAGGAGTATGTTAGTTTGATGGAGAATGCCACTGGTCAGAAAGTGCAGAAACTGCGAACAGTCAAACGTCTTCGTACCGATAATGGTGGAGTACACGTCCACAGAGTTCAATCGATACTGCAAAGACAAAGGGATTCAACGTGAGTTTACAATCCCTTATTCTCCACAACAAAATGGTGTTTCAGAGAGAATGAATCGTACCATCCTCGACCTCGCAAGATCAATGCTTCATCAAAGCAACCTTGGATTAGAATTCTGGGCTGAAGCCGTCGCAACCGCTGTCTACATTCGAAATCGCAGTCCGAGATGGAAGCTGAAAGATCAAACGCCTATCGAATGCTGGTTCGAGAAGAAGCCTGTTGTTAGTCATCTACGTGTATTTGGATGTAAAGCTATGGTTCACGTTCCGTCTGAGAAGCAGAAGAGTAAGCTTGACAAACGTTCCATACCGTGTATCTTCGTTGGTTATCCAAATGACAGCAAAGGATATAAATTGTTCAACCCTGAAACTGGAAAGATGATCCGTAGTAATGATGTCCTGTTCTTCGAAAAGGAGTTTCCACTCGTTACCGGAAATTCTAAGGAAGAGGACATAGTTGATGAACAATGCCAGTTTTATTTCGATAATGACATTGTTCCTGAAGTCGCTCCTGTAGTCGTGCAAGAGGCTGCACCGGAAGCTGTACCAGAAGTCGTTCCTGATCAAGCTGTTCAAGGAGAACCTGTCGAGGTTTCTCAACGCGCTCAACGTGATCGTAAGGCGCCTGATCGTTTAGGTGTCATCACTGGCAATTGGTGGGAATTGGCGAATGTTGCTGTTGATTCCAATGAGCCCCAGACCTACACACAAGCGACAACCTGTGAGAAAGCTGAATACTGGCGGAAAGCTATTGATGATGAAATGAATTCGCTAGTTGCAAACCATACATGGGACTTAGTTGATTTACCTGAAGGCAAAAATGTTGTCGGTAGTCGATGGGTTTTCAAAGAAAAACGAGGTGCAGATGTCGAGATTACGAAATACTAAGCTCGTGTCGTCGCCCAGGGTTATTCTCAAGAGAAAGGGAATGACTATGACGAAACCTTCGCCCCAGTTGCAAAGTACAATTCGTTAAGAACTGTTTTAGCTGTTTCCAACGAATTAGATCTCGATATACATCAGATGGATGTCAAAACCGCATTTTTGAATGGTGAATTAGATGCTGAAATTTTTATGAAGCAACCAGAGAAGGCTTCATGAAAGATCCGTCCAAAGTCTGTAAACTGAACAAAAGTATTTATGGACTGAAACAATCGGCTCGTCTATGGAATGTCACTATTGACAGTTATTTGAGATCAAATGGGTACAAAGTTGCTGATGCTGACCCATGTGTTTATTCGAAATGTATCAAGGAGAACGACACAACCTCTTTGATCATTATTGTTTACGTTTACGGTTTTACCCTCGCATCAAACGATATCAATTTGCTCAAACGGGAGAAGAAGAATCTAGCCGAGAAGTTTGACAGGGTCGATCAGGGAGAAATCAATTACATCCTTGGTATGAGAGTTCGTAGATATCGACAAGCTGGGATCATTCGAATTGATCAATCTGCTTATCTTCGCAATGTTCTGCAACGATTCGGCATGGCCGAATGCCGACCAATCTCAACACCAATGGAGACATGAAAGTCTTTCGAAAAACTTGCTCCTGATGAGAAGCCTGTCAACCTGAAAAATTATCAAGCTGCTATCGGTTCCTTGATCTATGCGTCGATCGGAACTCGTCCAGATCTGTCTTATTCAGTGGGAGTATTGAGTCGATACATGTCCCATCCTAGTGAAGAACACTGGAAAGGTGTTAAACGCGTATTTCGTTACATCCAAGGAACTTTGGATCATTGTTTAGTTTATGTTTCGTCAAAATCGAGAAATGTTGAATTATCAGCCTACGCCGATGCTGATTGGGCTGGTGATAAGTCATCCAGAAAGTCGACATCTGGATATGTTTTTCAAGTCGGTACATCTCCTGTAACGTGGAGATCTCAACGTCAATCCGTTGTTGACCTGTCAACAACCGAGGCTGAGTACATTTTCCTCAGTCATTCTACGCAAGAAGCCGTATGGCTACGTCAATTGTTAAGTGATATTGGTTTTAAACAAACAAAACCAACAACGTTATACGAGGATAACCAAGGTGCTATCAGACTTAGCGAGAATCCGAAACTTAATTCCAGAACGAAGCATATTGACAAAAAGTATCATTATGTCAGACAAGCTGTTGATGAGAAAGTTGTTCAAGTGAAGTATTGTCCAACTAACGACATTGTTGCTGACATTTTCACGAAAAGTTTGTCGAAAGTAAAATTTGAACAGTTGCGAACATTACTTGGAGTACAAAAGTAGAAACTTACTGTTAACCCATTTAAGGGATATTTGGACTTGGTGACAATGATGACATGTCACTGTCATATTGTCAAGTGGGAGTGTTAAATATTTAATGAGTTCACTGTCGCGACCATAGTATGCGTAATATGCGCTATTATTTTTTAGAGCATTTTTTACGCTCGATGCTATCTTTTTTCTCTTGTAGAGTAGTTCTTGTTGTGTTTTCTTCCTGAAGGGACGTTTACGTTCTGATAAAAACTGTAACACTTCTTCTGATTGTTGATATTCAGAAAAATGGACCACTACGAAATTACATTTTCGAGCTCCTCTTTTGAGCTCGATTTTCTCGTATTACGGTATTTTTCAACGACTAAGTTTACAAGTCTATCCCTTTTAGAAGAAGGAAGTTTTTTGTGTTTTTTGTTTCAAATTTTCCGCTTTTTTATTGCTTCATAGGTTCATTTCTGACAGAACATGGACGTTACAAGAGTGCATACATTGTTTTCGAGTGTGTGGAAATATCTGATTTGAATGGAAATATTGAACCAGCTATGTTATCCATGGCATTTGATATAGCTCTAAGGTTTGAACTTTTTTCAAAAGCACTTTTATGCAAGGGCGTACAAACAAGGCAGCTAGCACAGGTGTCGCTTTTGGGTGTTAGTGAGATTAAGTACTCACATACCGTATTACTTCGAATAAGCGCCCCGAACGTTTATTAATGTTTTAGACTTTTAGGGGGGATGGGAGCGTTTATTTGATTTGGGCTTTTATTAAAAGTTTTCCTTCAAAGGAGGGGCATTTTTTTAGGGGGCGTTTACTCGAAATAATACGGTACACGGATACTTATCTTTTGGAAACAAAAGACTTGTTTAGTTCTTGTTGAGCAACGCTTCGTTATGGAAATGTGTTTGAGCGAGAAGTTTGAAAGCACTAAATCACTAAATCTTCACACGAGGGAGTTTATCACAATAATAATCTTCCTACTTTCTGATCATTGACGATATAATTCATCGATTAATACCCCTCAGACTGTCTGATGTTTAATGATAAATAGTTTCTGCAATTTAATTTAAAAAAGATTTCTTGAGTTATTCATAATACTGTTCGGATATTTTTATTTTCAAGTTGGAAAAATATCTGCCTTGAAAAGCTAAGCTTTTGCCAGCTAAAACACATCAGTATAAAACATTCTTCTAATAACGTTGTGTAGACGTTGAGAAAACGTTTATCTTGATTCTTTCTAGGACATCACATGTGTTGACAGTGGATTGCAAATATAACGAAGCAAACAAAGCCATCTTGAATACGTCTCTCTTACTCTCTTACATGCACAATTCAGGTTTACATCCGAATTGTGCATTGTTTTATACGACCTGCAGCATGTACATGTTTTCTCTATCACAGTATGATAAGGTAATATCTCGACACAATATGATTTTTGATAACACTTGTATCGTAGTTCATCTCTCTCTAAGCAGTCGTAGCAAGAAGGTAGAACATCCAGCTTCAGTGCGCAAAATTGTTGGTCCGATTCGAAGTCAGGTCATGCCAAAGATTCCCAAAATCGTACTTGATGCCTCTCTGCTTGATGTTCAGTACCTCAAGAGATGGAAAAAGGAGAGTGACGCCCTCACCTACCTTCGGGTAGACAGCTAGACCAAATTAGATTCTCCGTTCAAGGTCGTATTATCGAAGGTTGACTATTTACTTATTTTATTGAGTTTTTTTTTTCTTTTTCCAGGCGTACAATTTGGCAGTACAAGCCGTCCAAGAAATCAGTTGTGATCTGAGTCCAAAAGTAATAATTTCTCACTAACCCAAAATTTAGAAATATTAAGTATTAAATTAAAACATTCTTCTAATGCACTGTGTTGGATTTCTCCACGGGAATAAGGCGGGTTCGTGGAGGTCAAAATTCTTGCAACGTTACAAATCATTTTCAGAAGCTCGTTTTGGGCTCAAACGAAGCGTATAACTAATTAGAATAAGATTCAGTCTAGGCAGATGTTTTTTCATTTTGAAATTTTGTGTAATTCGCAAAAATCCTCAATTTTGCGCTATTTTGATGACGTCATAAAAATTTAAAGTCAAATAACTTTTGATAGAATCATCAAAATAATTTCAAACTTTCACCAGAGATGCATTTCAATGAAAATTTCCAAAAAATCTTCAAAAATTTTCAAAATCTTGATGACGTCAGCATTTTTTAAGGATTTTAGTTTTTTTGCCTAAAAAGTGATGACGTCATCAAATTTCATAAATTTTTTCATTTAATTCTGAAAACATTAATAATATGCATCTTTGGTCAACATTTGAAATTATTTTGATAATTGTATCAAAAGTTATTGGGATTTTAATTTTTATGACGTCATCAAAATAGCGCAAAATTGAGGATTTTTGCGAATTACGCAAAATTTCAAAATGAAAAAACATCTGCCTAGACTGAATCCTATTCTACTTAGTCATACGCTTCGTTTGAGCCCAAAATGAGCTTCTGAAAATGATTTGTAACGTTGCAAGCATTTTGACCCCGCCTTAATCCCCTGGAGTTACAACTATTCAAATTAAACCTCAAAATTAGTATACCTCCTTCTATAAATTTGAACCCGTCTTTTTTGTCTATATCCAATTTTTCTCGATTTCAAGTATGTTCTTTCTTAAATTTTTCAATCAAAACAAAACTCTGAATGAGATTTTTTTCGTCACACATGACAATTTATTCGTTATAGATTATAGTTGACACTCTACGGCAAGCATGCAAAGTCTGCATCATCAAAAGGATATTCTCACAAGCACACATCTACATCAACGAAGCTCTTAAGCTTGCAAAGTATGTACTCAAGCGAAAACTCCTGCTCTAAAATTATGGTTAATATTTGAGAAAATGGGGAATCCCTGTTATATTTTCAATTAAATTAGCATTTGTATGAATATGGGAAAATGATTTGAATTAATAAGTTCTCCCGTTTTCAGTAGTTTTTTGAACGCGGGCTCTTTTCCTACTTTTAATCCACATTTGACATTAAGTTGATAATGGTTTCAATCAACAGAAACTCGCCTACAGTTATCTCTCTATCCCTCAGGTAAGTTATGGCATATCTCAAAAACTGAAAATTACCGTCATTTTTAGATCGCACTAGCCGACAGAAAATGACCAAAATATGACTGAACATGAAGGGTACTATGATGTAGTTTCTAACCTGATGTGTAACCTAACAAAAACTGATCATGACGTCATCCTTCATCTTAATCATTTGTTTGGTCATTTTCTTTCGACTAAAGTAATGCGTTCTTAAAATTATGATAACTTAAGACATAACTTAAGTCTTGTTAACTGAAAAGTTACCAGGAAAATTACCAAGTAGAATAGAAGTGATAATCATGCTCTCCGCTTAATTCATATTTTCGACTGTTCTTTCCTGTCTAGATATTGGTTTGGAGAAGATCATCCAAAATATGCCGATTGTTTGGCTGATTATGGTTTTTATTTGATCAGTGTTGATTCAGTCACCGCTTCTGTTAAATTCTACGTGGTAAGTACACCTGTATGAAAAAATGAGTTCTCAATTTCAAATCTCAATACCATAAGGGAATTAATTTGGCTAGAGGTCAATTGTTTAAGTTGAATCTTAGCTAACACAAAACGTTAAAAAGTCATTCCTCTAACGTCAACTCCTACGTTAACCTATATACCGATGCTGTATCTTTTAATTTTGTTAATTTTGGTGTACGACGGAGTTAATCTTTAACGTCTAAGCCAAAACATTGCATTCGGAATTCCCATGGGCTGCTAGTATCCGCTTACGGAATTGTGCTTCTTATACTACATGCGCTTTTGTAGAGGTCTGCGATTCAGACCAGAATACGTCTGGTATTAAATGGATCTTCCATTATCGCCATTGGTTTTTCTTAGAACTTTAACGATCTTTTTAGTTAAGTTTCTGTTTTCTTTTAGATGGCACTTCAAATACGTCAATCACTGTTCGGTGACCGTAACCTTGTCACTTCAATGACGCACGAAGATTTAGCGTACGCTATATACGTACGTGATTACAGCATTGGGAACTTCGAAAGTGCCAGGTATGTATTAGCGAATACCTCACTAAAAACCGGGATTTTTCATCTCGTTTCTTAGTGAGTTCCACTTTGACGATTTTCGAAAAATAGAAGCCTTTCAAGTGCTTTGACGCAAATTCGATTTTTTCGCTCTGCAGGAGCTTCGAAATTTAAAAGTGACGTCAAAAAATCGAATGTTTAGAGCCCGAAAACCCGGGCTCAAAACATTCGAAAAAATCGCAAAGTGGAATAGATGTTAATTGCGTAAAAAACGCGGGTGACGTCTAGTATAGGCCAGGTATGTATCAGTGTTCTCTATTGTTTTCTTATTGGGATAGTGCTTTCCTATGATGGTAGAAGTCTGTCCAGTTTTAGAATTGACTATTCTGCTATGCTGTTTTCATTTTCGGTTGTTAACCACGAGATTCGAATGTTTTGAAATCGAAACGTTCGAAAATTCCACGTAAAATAGAAAATAACATGTCGGACTAAAGTAGTGTATTTTAAAACTTGACTAAATTTAAAACCCCATGTCTAAAGGTGTTCACAATATTTCAGACTTAACCTTTCTTCATCAAATTTGTAGAGGCCATGCGGAACAAGCACTAAAAACAATGGTTGAACTTTTACCAGAAGATCATCTCATGTTGTCATCCGTCAAAAGAGTTCAAGGTACGTTTAGGGAAATAATTTAACTGTTCTATAATTCCCGCGGTTCTGTATCTCTACCGCGAAAATCATTAGTACAATGACAATGGACAACTTTGTTTCAAAATTTGGATAGAAATCCCAAAAACCGAAAGAAAATATTCCCAATGAGCCCCCTTCCCCCCCAAAAAAAAGATAACTAGCTTTAGATATTATTCCGATTGACTTGAAATATTTTAGTGTGCACTCAATATGAATTGGCATCTTTGGTAAAAATTTCGGCATCATTGATGACGTCAAAATCTTAGCAAAATCTAACCTTGCCAAACACTTTCTGTTAAAATAATTTTTCCCTTTCGCTGCTGCTATCATGAACATAAATATACCTACACATCAAGGGTTGAAACTGCCAGAGATCATTTCAATTTGATATTTTATTGGTTCGGTGCACTGACCTTTATATACCCTGGACCAAGTTTCTCAATCCCGACCAAGCAAAATCTTTGATCGGAGTTTTTTTGAAAAGTGGTACCCTAATGGCGGCACTACTCAATAACGGTGTAAATGCATCGAGAGCGCTAGATCTACCTTCCGTGGAACCTCTAATTAGCGGACACATTCGGGGAAAGGGGTTAGTGTCCGCTAATTAGAAGTGTCCGCCTTTTAGAAACTTTTGATCTCGGAGCTCCAATTGTGAAATTAGGCCATCCCAGGGTGTCGTAAATACAAAATTGGGGTCTAAAGTACTTATCTGCAGACACTAGGCCATCAGAGCTCGAGCGACTGGCAAGAGGTTAAATCGAGGTGGTGGGTACGGACTTGAATTACCAGTGATTTATGATTTCTTTGGCCCATCTAAATTCGTTGAATGGGTCAAGGGAAAACTGGAAATTTGTAGAAATAATTTGAATAATAAGACTAATAAGTGCTTGAAATAAAAATATCTAAATTTTTTTTTTTCGATTTTGGACGTCTGTGACCCGTTTGGTATTCAGTCCGCTAATTGGAGAGCTAAAATAGGGGTTTTGGCCATTTCGTGCGAAAAAGTTTGTCCGCTAATTGAGTGTCCGCCTCTTAGAAGCTTTTTTATGAGGATTTGACTAGGAAACGGCCGGGGAAAATTAAATTGTCCGCTAATCAGAGGTATCCGCCTTTTAGAGTGTCCGTTAATTAGAGGTTTTACTGTATGATGTAGCGCCGTTAGACGTTAATTTTTAACACTGCAATGACTTCTTTACGGGGTACCAATTCAAAAAGAAATTGGATCAAAGATGGCGGATATAGCTTAGTCCAGGGATATATAAAGGTATGTGGTTTGGTCGAGTCTTGGTGTACAATTTATTTTATATTTCCAATTTTCATTTATAGCTCTGATACTGGAAGAGATTGCTCTAGATAGCGACAACAAAGTTATGGAAGCTAGGCTTCTAGGCTGTGCAGAAAAATTACATCTTGATGCACTGAAGTTAGCTAAGTATGTCACAGTCGACGTTCTTTTGACGTCATTTCAGTGACTTCATTCTAACAATGATGTTTGTAATTTTTTTCCAAATCCAAACAGATGAGACTATCTAGTAAACCTTTAAATCTTTGAAGAAAATATGAAATACAATACAATTGTATAAAACCTTAAAAATTCATTATAGGGCTAATTATACGGCATCGGCTTATAATCTTTACTAACTTTTGTGCAATGACTAGTGTAACAAGGGCTTAATAGGTGTACTTGACTTAAAAGTCCAATATGATATCAAACAAACTGCTTTTTTAATTCTCTAGACAAACTTTTGGTGAAGGAAACGTTCAGACTGCAAAACATTATGGAAATCTCGGTCGCCTGTATCAATCCATGAAAAGATTTAAGGTAGGTTTTTTAGTTCAATTTAATTCAATAGGGATTTTGAAGAATGACCATCAGATTGAGGGTCAAAATACCTACTTTTGTGCTCTGGTATCTAAGGAAGATGTCACCTTGTTACCCAACGGGCTATCTCTTGTCATTTAGATATCCTAGGGGGTAACTTTAAAAGGGGTTAGATCTTTGCGGGTTTTCGGCCTCATCTACGGAATCAAGTCACAAAAAAGAAAAAACCACAAAATAGTTTTATATCAAATTCAAAAATACTTAAAATTAACGTATTGCGAAATCTAAAAATTCACAAAATCAACCTCCTTAAAAGTATCCCCTTGATTAAGCATTTTTCAGAGGGTCCAATTTTAAAGACTAAAATTTCCTCTTCACGATTGAGACTTCCCTTTCACAAATTCCTCATCAAGAGAATTTCTTACGTTATTTTCTTACAGGAAGCAGAAGTCAATCATGTCAATGCTATCGAAATCAAAGAAAAACTACTAGGGAAGGAGGTTAGTCATAGTTTAGACGACCAACTTTCTACCATGTCTATTCTGATTGTTAAAGAAGGCAAATACTTGGCAGAAAGTTGGCCTTAATCTTGAAGGAAGTCATTGCATTGCCGTCAAAAGTAATACATTGATCTGAGACAGCTAACTTTCTCTACCTACTTTAAATCGAAATTTGAATAAGTAGGCCAAAAAGTGGACCTTCTAAACTAGAGCTTAGAATAGACTTTTCTTGAAAACTCTTGAAAGTTGGTATTGGTAAATCTTAACTGCAGTTTGAAAGCAATGTAGATATTTCTTAACTTTCTTTTCCATATTAAAGCACTACGAAGTCGCACTCTCCATTGGACACTTGGCATCGCTTTATAATTATGACATGAAACGTTACGATTTAGCTGAACCACTTTATTTGAGATCCATTGATATTGGTAAGTCCCACACGCGCATGCGTCTATGCATGATTATACTTTTCACGATCACCTTCTTTTGAAGAGGTCCAACTTTGTATGACATGCTTGCTTGTTGAAGCTTTTCTTTTAGAATTTCGAAATTTATCAGCTTTACACCATATATATCTTATATAAAGATAGAGCTACTGTGTATTTCCCAAGCAACGGCAGGTGAAGCAAAATAACGCGCCATCTTTGCTGAAAGTAGGTCACAGTAGGTAATTTTTTCAACCAAGCAAAAAAACCTGAACAGCGCGAAACGTAGCAACGAGGCGAAAGATAGATCTTGATCAATCAAATTACCGGCACCGAACTATGGTCTACTAATCAAAGATGGCGGATTATTTTGATTCAAATAGGGACGG
The DNA here is from genome assembly GCF_902728285.1 of Clytia hemisphaerica. Classification (NCBI taxonomy): domain Eukaryota; kingdom Metazoa; phylum Cnidaria; class Hydrozoa; order Leptothecata; family Clytiidae; genus Clytia; species Clytia hemisphaerica. The sequence goes on from NW_027103625.1 coordinate 90,106, forward strand.
AGTAGCTCTGTCTAGTGTTTTATATAAGATATGTGCTTTACACTCTTAGAATATCGCTTCTTTTTGTTATGGATTTTAGTTCGCCCCCTTTTGCCTCCCATCATACTTTAAACTATTGGTATTAGAACGTTGTCTTAACGTTTTTCTGCCAGTTTGGTTTAAAACCTAAGCAATCCTGAATTTTTATTCACTTTTAGGACGAAAGTTGTTTGGCGTTTGGTACAGTGGATTGGAATATGATTATCGTGGTTTGGCGCATCTTTATGAAAAGACTAGTATGAACAATTTCTCTTAAAAGATAATTCTATTAACTGCATAGGTGGAAAGCTGTAATTTTTCTATAATCGCGGTGAAAAACTGACATTGTTCATAGATTGCAACTTTTTATCGTGAATCTACCCAAGAAGTAACAGTGAATTTTGAATGAAATGAAACAGTGAAATGAATAATTTCTATTTGGCCTTAGACTACCCTCCATTTGCCTATGATAAAGGTTATACTAAAGTCTGTCTCAAAAGTCTATGAACACTTAACTTATTTTTAAAGAAAGATAATCTTTTACATTATTCTTCCTTGAAAATATCTTTCCAACGGAGTATAATTTTATAATAAAGCACCTATGTTGGTGCTGAGAAAATATAAAAAAGTGAAGTACCAACATATTTTTGAGACTTCATGTAGGTTAATTTTTCATTTTCTTGTGTATGTTACAGACCAACATCAGCAGTCATCAACTTACCACATGGCTTTACATGATTGGATGGAAGAAAGACGCAACAAAGTATTCAAACAACCCACAAAGTTAGACATTGAAATGGACAGAGATACCAACATCAAAACAGTCTTATCTAACATCAAGAAAAATGCTTCTTATGGGTCTGGCTCCTCTGGAAGCAATACCTAGTGCAAGTTGTACTTTTTGAGTCTTTATCTCTGATTCAACTTTTGGAGGAAAATAGGTTATGGACGTTGAAAGAATGTGCTTATTGGACCTGTATGCCTGGTTTCACCATAAATGATAGCTCGGTTATATAAATGTCCCATGGCTGTCTAGCTCCTCTGGATACAAGAGCTAATCTTTAACAATGTTTGAAGACTGAGCGTTATTATGTGCTTGGCTCTTCTGTAAGCCTTGAAGCAAAGCTAATCTATATCAATCTTGAAATATTGTGCTTATTGGCTTCGGTTCTGGATAATTTCCATATGTTGAGTTGCCTGGTTTGTGAATTCTATTTCTAAAATACAATTCTCTTTGAATACATCTGGAATTTGTTAGCTTGGACCGGTTTGATGATGGCTTGATATAATCGCACTTGCGGTCAGATACCCATTTCGTGATCTTCACCAATCGATAGAGTTTATCACGGAACAACTCCATTAAAAATGGTAACTTCACCGTGAATGAACTTTTGAATCGATCATATATTTTTTATAGTATCAAATAGTAAAACCGCTTCTTCTTCGAAATTGGCCTTATTTACGCTTGGTAATTTGTTTAGCACAGAGAGTAATCCTGTACGCTCTTTATTTTCATAAGAATAATTTTATGTTGGCAGTGAGGCTAAAAGATGCCAAAGGGAGAACATTTTAAGAACGACCCTGATCTGCAAATTATTAGAATAATTTTTAAGGGCAAAATTAAGAATATGAGTGCATAGAATTCCTCAATCTTGCAGAATAAAAGGAGAATGAGAACAATTTTAGGCTAAAATTGCTAAAAACTAAGAATAGGAACAAATGGTCAAAAGGATTTTAAAATGGTCGAAAAGAAGAGGTTTTACGGCGTTTATTTGTTGGCTTGTTTACATATTTCTTGTTGTTTATTTGTTTATTTGTAAAAAAATTGTGTCTTGTAATATTCTGTATTTTATACATTTGCGTTTGTTTATTAGAATATTTTGGTAAGGTTCGCGTTAAAAAGTATTTATTTAGATATATAGGGTTTTTACAGAGACTTTATAGTAGATCTATGGTATGTCTCTTTTTTCCCAAGGATTTAGAAAATTTCTTTTTTTTATACTGTAATAATATTTTTCATTTTCTAAACACATAAATTTTATCAATTTGATATGTTTGATTCTGAACCTCACAGTAGTATAAACGTGTCTAAAGGCTTGGGGACACGAGAAGTTTTTTTTCGCGTTAGTGCAATGCAACATGCTCCATCCCACCAACACAAGAAAAAAGTGTGTGTCTACATGGTTTTACCCAAAAGACACGCTAAATTTGTCCCTGGGACAATGGAGCAAAATTGATTCGAATCATTGTCCCAGAGACAAAAGTGAGATTTCACTTTTATTGGTAGAAGGAAAAATGGAGTGGAGACATGAGAAAGCGTTTCAGGTTGGTGGGATGGAGCATGTTGCATTGCACCAACGCGACAAAAAACTTCTCGTGTCCCCAAGCCTTAAATCATAAAAATGTTTTGTTGGTAGAATGATGAAAGTCTAGAAAAGAAAAAAAACTTTTACTACTTCTTGCTGATGCACGTGAAACGTTCAAGTGAAAGTAATAACTGTTGAAAGTATTTTGTTTCGTTGACGTAGGTTTCGAAGCAACTTGAAATGTTGTAAAAATGAACTTAAAACACCAAACGGTGAAAAATACATTGCTTTCACGTTGATATATACACTTCAAGGATTTCCAAGGATTGTTTTACCCCCGGTGGGGGTACTTAGGCAAAAATGCATGATAGGTATGTGCGGACGGTAAGGGTCGGTTTTTTCACCTTTCAAAGTCTCTCTAAGGGTCGGAAAAATCAGAAAGTTTTAAATTAGTCTCTCTAAGCCACGGAAATTTTTTTTCAGAATTTTTAGGAAATTTTTTGATTTCCAGAGAAAAAATTGTAATAAAGTCTTTCTAGGGGTACGACTTTTTACAAAAATCAAAAAAAAAATTGTAATAAAGTCTCTCTAAGGGTATGACTTTTTTCAAAAATCGAAAAAAAAAAATCAGAAAGTCTCTCTGAGGGTTACCTTTTCAGCAAAAATCAGTCTCTCTAAGGGTTGGTTTTCGGAGGTCCCGTCCGCACATACCCCTCATTTGCCAACCCTAGTACCCCCCCCCCCTGGAGTTTTTCCACAACACAAAATAATGTTTTTTTTGGCTTGAACTTTGCTTGAAAAATGATCCGGTGATTGTGTAAAATTAGATACAGTAATAAGAGACAAAGGAGAAGATCGTGCAATTCTTTGTCCTATATTTCCAAACAACTTTCAAGTAACAGTGTGAATACACCCTGTATTGCCCCTCCCCCTGTAGAGTTCTCTAGAGACAATGAATATTTGTAACTTTTATGAATTTGATTCAATTATCACGAGAATACAGTGAATATTACCTATGATGAAAATAACTTTTTCTTCGATTCTGCCCTACATCTCAGTATCTCAGATAAGGTGAGATGCTATTAAATCTTGCTGAAATGGTTTGGTAAAAACATCATCAGATATTTCACGTATATTCTTACTAAAACTCTCTCAAAGATGGTTAGATTAATGGACCAATCTATTGCTGTGCTGAAACAGATAAAGGTCAATATTGTTAACTACTCTCAATATATCTGAGATACTTGTCTATCTGAAAAGTTTACCAAATTTTGATTCAATATAACACCCCTATCTCAGCTTCTCGGTAGAACAATTCCCCACAATGGGTTTAAGAAATTTCTATGGAAATCTCAACGTGAGTAGAAATTCTATTATCCCCATCACAAAAAATATAATAAGGTTGTTTTTGAGTGTCATTTTTTTCATTGAATTTCAAATGGGGATGAAGTTAAAGTAAATTTTCCAGTGGGGCTAAGACTGTTGTATAATTTTCCACAAGGTACGAAACGCGGTACGAAATTTCGGCCAAATTTTCCAGTTGGGTGGGTCAACAGGGTTTGTGAAATCCAGTGAAATGGGATCATCATAAAAAAAATTCAATTTTTTTTTTCATGAAATATGTCAGAAATAATAAACAACGTCTTCAGTTTAAATTTTCGACCCAGCACTTTCCATGACCATCTTTGTTAATACGCTTCTTTTGACCAGAGGAATGTAAAGAGATGGAAAAACAGCTTCTTCAGACAGAACAATAGACAAACGGCTCGTCATATACCAGGTCCTTTGCCCTTAAGGGAGTTTGTTTCGAGCTAGTGGATTTCTTTTTTTGTTGCTTTAAAAAAGTTGCATAATTAGCGTGGTATGACGAAATTCTTTTGTTTCAGGTCAAATTATGCGAACTTTAGGGGCTTATATTTTGTGGAGACCTCTTTTATACCAAAAGATACCTATATTTTCTTGCTCAGAATTTTCTAGCGATTCTAATAATATAACGGCATCATGACCACATAATTAGAGAAAAAGCTAAAGTGCACGAAAACAAGAAATCAAATCTGTCTTTGATGAATTTCTATTAAATTTTTTAGAAATAATTTGGTATCATTGTGATTTTTTCTACAAGTCAGTGTAAAATTTGTTACTGGATACTGAAAGTTTAAAAAGTAATGGATCAAAAACGAAAAACATAAAACCACTTTTATAAACACAGCATATAGAAACCAGCACTCTTCGCATGGCGAGCCGTTTTTTTCTGAACTTTTTGTAACGACCAAATTAAAGCTAAAACAAAGGAGTTTTCAATAGAAACGATCAGAACACTTCGGGTAATCAGAGAAGCACTTTTTCTATTTCATCCCATTTCTCTGTTTTGACATTGAGCTATATGCGAGAGTTAAGGAACAATGGGAAGCGGTCGGCGTCACGCAAAATATGTTTTGGGCTTTCCTTAACCATAGTATAAGAAAGCCGCGGCTGGAATATGTACCGCATTGTCTTTTCAGTTAATTGCTGTTCCATCTCTGTCTCCGAGCTTTATAAGAACATCAAGATACTCGGTTTATTATTGGTAGATAGTTTTTGAAATTTTTCTCTTATTTTCCTTTAAAAAAAGTTTTTTTATTGCTAGATATCTTTGAATCTGTACCCAATAGAACACTTGAACTAATTTTGGACATATTTTAGGGGTATTTTGTGGAAACAATAGTTTTTCGCCAAAATTGAAATTATAAGAACTATATTCAAGATGACAACTTTCCTGTCAGTTTGAATTATGAATTTTGAAGGTGCTGGTTTGAAATTTTCACAGTATTATCTTGATGTAATTTTTCATTGATTTCTAAAAAGATTTTACTGAAATATTGCGAAGGCACCCGAGGCACTTAATTAATTTTTGAGTTCTTTCAGCCCAGCCATTTTGTGCTTGTTTAAATTTCTTATTGTTGATCTTTCCTTTACAATGATTTTATAATGCAAGTGTATTATCAAGAGCATATCATTAATGTCTAAAACGCGCTAAGAAGTAAGTATTAACGACAAACCAATAAAATCTACCATTAAAGATGCTACATTACTGATTTCTTGATCAACAAATAGTCATCAAATACGACAGAGATAGAACAAGAGAAGTTCAGATGTTATCATTCCAGCCGCGGCTTTCTTATACTAAGCCTTAACTCACCTGAGTGTGTAATTTTGCCCGATATTTTGAGAAATGTAAAAAGGAACGCTGACCAACGGCACGTTATTTTCCTTAAACGTGATATCCTTGGTAAATCCTTAGCCAGATGCATTTTTGTGGAAAGTTGTAAAAAAAAAGATTAAAGTAGCCTGGGTTCATTGAGAAAAAAATCAATGGGAATCATGCGGGTCGTTAGTAATCGTAGAACAATTACAAATTTTTACAGTTTAATGTCGAAATGCTATGTTTACACTTGACCAGATTTGACCCACAATTGATCAGAAAAATGGAACTTTTCGTGTTTGATTTGAATATATATTACATATATGTGTGACAAATGTGCACATGGTAAATAAATACAAAATAGTAAGCTAACAAAAAATAGAAAAGAAATAATTAAAAGAGAGGAAATCACTGACAAAGCCTGACAAAATATAATCATTCATTTTACAAAAACCTTTGAAATTTCTCTATATTAAACTAAGTGAAATTCATCAGATAGCTTAAAAGTGTTTTTTTTGTATGCGAGATCGTGAAGAATGACACGGAAAATAAAATACTGTAAAATATAAGGGTGCACCATTAATCAAATCAAATTCACTCTAATCTAAGTTTACAAAAAATTTTCATCTAATATATAAAATAAACAAAACTCAAAGTATTTTAATAAAATATTTCCGATTGTTGGATATAACTTAGTTTGCAGCAAGGTGATATAATGCATAACCAAAAGTGCTACAACAGATGAGTGAACGGACGGCATGAAGTTTGTTCCACTTGTGATAATTCGAAACAATGTAGTCTGATCCTGAAATGAATAATAGTCAGAAAATTTGTTCTTAGGCTTTTAGACCATTTTGAAAGACATTCTATGCATAATATCTAATTTGCAAATCAAGAATTGAGTCAAAAGGTGAAACAGGAAAAATCTAAGAATGTTCAAATAAAGACGAAAATTTCGGTGAAAGAAATACGCAATTCGCAGGAATAAACTTTTGCAAATGACAAATTTGACCATATCTTGCGGGAATTAACTTTCACGAATGGGGACTTTGTCATTTTTTGCGTAACTTAATTCTTACAAAAGTTTCTTCCGTAAAGATTTCTTCCTTTTAAAAAAGTATAGAGTTTTGATTTTCTAAAAAGTTGGGACCAAATTAAACATACATCTGAACCAAATAATCATGTTACCTTGCTTCTTGCATTCCTCTACATCTAATAAGAGGTTGTTTGTTGGTTGGACGAAAAGTAATGTGTAAGGGAACACAAGTTCACCAAGTAAAAGTGCAACCAGAAGCTTCTTATCTGCTTTCTCTGTACCTTTTGTTAAAGCATAATGTCCAATAGCCATCAGAAATGCTGCACTGTATGTCAGAGGCTGAAAAACAAGAAAATAATTTTGTTATTCTTTAAAAAAAGATTTTTTGAGAAAATAAATCTTGCAAAATTAAATCAACACAAAATTTCCTATATAATATATTCAGCTTAAAAAAGTACATTGTAATTTTTGCTATTTCTAGTGTTTTTAGGGCAACTTTCAACTAAACTTTTGGCTGATTCGTGATACTAAATCCATGCAAAACTCTTCAAAATGCTGATTGTAGTGAGAATATTTTATATGTACCGAGGATAGGTTATCCTTTTCTGAAAAATTTGATGAAAGCCCCAACATGCTTTAAGTCAAAGAAAGGTAAATACATTGCTTAGATCCTTACACATCGGCCTCTTTGTTTTAAAAACAGTGGGACTTTTGAAACAGGAATCAGTGACTACCATCACTTGATTTTTTATAGCATGTTCAAAGCTAGTTTTAAAACAGCTCCCAAAATTATACCGTGAGATTGGGTAACTTGCATCATTGGAGGCTAACATGCATAGCCCTCAAATGAAAGACCTGGCTGGTCATTAAAATACAACTACGCAGCTCCGCTTGCAGCTCTAGTCTACTATTTTTGTTTTGATTTAACTTTGTATTTAAATGACCAGCCAGGTCATTCGTTTGAGAGCTATGCATGTTATCCTCCATTGATGCAAGTTACCCAAAGCCGATGAAATTTACATATGAGTTTACCGTCGGCCGCCCGCATCTCTAAAAAGCACCCGCATGAAAATTTCATTATCTTCAAAATTCCTAAAATTTTCATTATTTCTATATTTCTTTACAACTACAACCTCCATCGTTGTTAAAATCGTCTCTACGCAGGATTCCCTCTACGCATGACCTTTTTCCCAGAATAAACACGGGTAAACAAAGAAGATTTTTTACAGAAAATGTGACCGCCCTCAATCCTACAACTACAGCGGGCGTCACGCCCGTCTATCTGCCTAACCGCCCTGGCGGCTATTTTAGTTTTTTGCCAAATCTAGCGCCACTGTAGCAATCAATCTTTATTTTTCGTTCGCAAAACATGCGTAGGGTTGAAGCGAAGCAAAATTTTTTATTTTGAGAGAGAATGGTTAGCAGAAATGGTGGATAAGGTGCTGTTGGGAAAATAATGAATAATGAATAATGAAATCATGCCGCATCTATTTTTGGGTAAGTTCACGACGGTAAACTCATATGTAAATTTCATCGGCCCAATCTCACGGTAGATCTTTTAAAAATTTTGATAAAAGTTGTTTCCGCTCAGCTTTAAGTTGTAATTTTGATTGCGATTTCTCAGATTTTGATTCATTTTAGGGCTATGCATGTTAGCCTCCACTGATGCAAGTGTATTGATACAGTCAATAAAATTCAAATTTCTGTTAAAACTGGATTCAATAGTCAGGTAAACGCAAATTAAGGATCCCTTGCGTGCGGGGGATACTCATAAACACAACATGTGCTGCACCTTTAGTATGGGTAGGTTTTTCAACACCCTCAAAATGCGCTGTATAAGGATGTACTTTTGATAGAGCGACTTCACTTTAGTGCCGTTTTAGATAGATGCAATGTATGTAAGGATAAATCTTTAAAGTTTCGACTCCAGCCAATCATTTCGCATTTTTTATTTGTTTTGAATTGACATACAGCACTACATGCAGGCACATGCCGCTAATAATAGGGAATTCAAATGATAGGAAAATTTACAACACAGTAACTAAGCACTTACACCAAACTTCTTTCCTCTTTTGAAGTTGCTGTTCCAACATTGCAAAGCATGTTCTGCATCATAATCGAGAGCACATGGAACTTCAACCACATTGATGTAAAGAGCAGAACCAGCAACTAGACCTACTCCAGCTGTACAGCCTGCTTTCAAAGCTAACAGAAGAGAATCTCTTTGTACAAATGCCATCGCTGTTCTTAGAGGGGTGGGCTTTTGCTCTGAATTCTATCTCTGCTGAATTAATGAAAAGATGAATTTGCTGTCCAAGGTCCACTTTGGAATGTTTTTGTTTACATTCTTAAATCCATGGTCCAAAACTACGCTCGGGCGGATTAGTTTCCGCCGCAGTCGCCCCCGCCAAAAATAACCTGGTCGGGGAAATAAATAAGAAGAATGAAATTTACGACAAGATAACAACAGGGCGGCGTGATATCCGTCCGGGCCCACCGTGTATTGTGCCGCGTGATTCTTTTACAAAGATCTGCGGGTAGAAACTTACAACAATGCAACGATGAAATAGAAATATAGTTTTTTCTCAGCAACGCCTATATCCTTTGTTTGCTTTAGTTTGGATCAGGTTGACATTAGTGAAGTTAAGTAAATCGGTAAATCACGACAACGAACGAAAATTTAACAGACTAGTGATTTTCAACCAATCAAATTTCGTACTTTCACTAGCCGATTATCTTGGTATGCTTAACCTCTTTGTGCCCATGGGCCCCTGTAATGTCAACCTGGTCCCTTCTTTTCCCCAAGCACGGGACAGTTTCTAAAGCGGATCTTAAATTATACCCGAAAACATCCTGTAGGTGGGGATTGACACCACTTGATGTATGTACCGCAGTACCGTTTTGAAGAACTAAAAGTTACTGGGCGTAAAGAAAAACACGATAAGCCGTTTTCCATTCAGAAGCGAGCCAGTTTGCAGAGCATGGCACGTTCGCTCGAGATCTCGAGCACACAACTAAAAAAAGTCGAGTGCAGGTGCAAAGTTTGAAGTTTTCAGGTGTAAGAGTGCAGCAGACGGTTTTTTAGCCCAAAGTGCAGAATTCTTTTTGTCTTTTTGCTTTAGTCCAATTGAGGTAAAGGTGCACCTTGTCCGGACTAAAATTTATCAGGTGCGCTCTTCCAGTGAGAAACTGGAGAAAAAAAAATTCCTCGAGTGCAGCCTTGCCATACTCTGCAAACTGGGTGTTGACTTGAACCAACCTTAGGATCCGTATTTTTTCGTTGAATTCATAACGAAAATGATTGATATGATACACCATTGGACAAGGCATCCAGACTCCGAGAAAAAAGTTTACAACAACAATGGGTTTTTTTCCTTGCGTGTTTTTAGCCGATTTTGTCCCTCTAATTCTAAATATTCTTTTTTCTCACAAAAATTAATGATGTGGTCCGAACCGCACATACCCAAATAATCTCTCCAACCAGAGCCAACTCTACAGGCCAGAATCATTGTTTCGATGGAAACCTACATTTTTAGAACCATACATGTGTGATCTAGATACACCTTCAAACTTTTGACCCAATTTCCCGGGGAGGGGGGGGGGGCACTTAGGCAAAATAGGGTGTGCCGCTGGTCAGGGTCCTTTTTTTAGGCTCTGAAGATATCTGTCAGGGTCCCAAATCCACTAATTTTCAAGATGTGTATCTGACAGGGTCCACTTTTGATTATTTGGACAATTTTTCAGGGTAAAAATTAGAAATTTTTTCAGTTTTTCGTCTACTTTTGGTCATTTTTGCCACTTATTTTCAATTTTTCGTTTTGACAGGGTCACCATTTTACCAAAAATTCATATCTGACAGGATCAACTTTTCGAACTTTTTCGAACTCCAGCGGCACGTCCTCGTCGCCGTCACCTTGTTACTCGCTATTTAAGCTGTCCAAAAGTGCCCATATGATGATTGATATTTCTAGAACGACACTCAGATCAAGGGGGGGGGGGGTTTCAAGGGGTACCCGATTCCGCAATTCCGCCAATTTTTTCTCCAATTTCCGTCAAACCGTCTTAAATTGAACCAAAATTCCGTCACCGAAAATTCCTTTGAAATTCAATATTTTTGTCGAAAATTCCGCAAATTTTGAATATCTTTTACCAATTCCGAAATTCCACAATTTTTTTTGCTAAATTCCGTTTTTCCGCACTAAAATTGTCCAATTTTCCGTCTCCGACAGAGAACCCGATTTCTGTAATTCCGTCTAAATTTTCGCCGAATTCCGCCACTCCGTCCGAAAAAAGGACCGATTCCGCTCCTCCGCCAAACATGAACCCCCCCATCAAGGGATCAATCAATATGGTAAGTATATTTGGGTACTAATGGATTAAGCACCACTAAAGTAAACCATTACCTTTTCAGTGTTATTTAAAAAGTAATCTTGCCTAAATAATCTATCACCAATAATCGAAATAACAAATGATATAACTTTTCCTAGAATATATAATATGTTTTAAGTATGAATTGATAAATAAAATGAATTTATAAATTGGGAAAAACTGTAATGTGAGCAAATAATAATAAAAAAAAAATTTGTTTGGAAAATAGAGCTTGACTGATCGGGTGGGTTTTATAGACGATCGAATGGTTCGCTTAGGCTTCCAATCGCTTTCTAATCGTTGAAACTTAACTGACCGTTCAACCATTATACTGTAAAGTTAAAGGGAATTTTGGAACAATAGGGCGGCGGCGCATATAGTGAGTTCTCTACTTCAACAAATTGTCCGATAGAATAAAATCTAAAATGGGGTAGTAAAAAACAAATCGAAAAAATATTATTTACATTGTATCTAATACTTTGTTGACTTTTGCATGAAACAGACCTAACATTTCTCGTGAAATACCAAGTTCATCTTTAAAAACATCACTGGCGTGTTCATCTTCATCACAATATTCCACAATAAATTCATAACATTTCTTTTCCTTTTCCAAATAAGATAACTTGGTTTGTTTATCATTAGTATAATATTTCGAATTTAATCGGGCCATATAGAAATAACAAATCAAAACACCTCGAACATCATCCGCCTCAATCTTGTCCGGTAATTTCCCTTCCTTTTGGTAAGAATCAACGAATCCTTGATAATATTTAATCGACTGTAACAATAGGTGATTTATTTTACGAACGGAACTGGTCGAAAATTTAGCAGGATTCTCCTCGATAATTGCTTTTTTAAGTTCAGATAAATCACTATACGCTTCAGCAATTTCGAATGTCAATTGACGACAAATGACCAAATAATGTTGAGGATTTAACTCAAGTAGAATCACATTTAACATATCAATACGACGTTTATGCATTTTACATCGATTATCAAAATTATCATCAAAAAATGAAAGATATTTGTACAGCTGACTAATATCTTGTGTGATCTCAACGTAGGCTGTAACGTAACCATCCAGCTGATAGAACTCTTTGGCTTGTTCCAAACATTTCAAACTATAAACAAACAAAGCTTTTGCTTCTGCATAAGTTGTGGGTAGTTTATCAGTTACTCTTTCCTCGTACACAGTCACCTCAAGATCTTTGAATCTCAATTCTTTAAAGTTTTCATGCTCCTCATTCATAGATTCGGTATTGATCTCAGAAGTGGCTGTTTTAGCATTAGAAGCATGAGCATGTTTCAATAAATTCAACCCATATTTAGCCCAACATCTAAATACATCAGCTTTAGATTTCAACATTTTCTCCTCGGTTCTCTCTTTCTCATTTTGCTCAGAAAATTCCATTGATTCTAATTTAACGAAAACCTCCTTGTTGATAAGCTCAGCACAGGATAGACAATAACGTGCAAAATTATACTGGTCCTGTGTCACATAATACTGTGAAAGAGTAGCACAATTCAGCGACCAATCTAATGGGTCATACTGTTTCATTTCCATTTGACGTGCCAATGTGATATGGCAATATTTTGATGAAGTTTTAGTGTCACCTCGAATACCATAAGCTTGAGCTAAATAATACAATGTATGAGTGTGCAAGCTCTCAAAAAACACATCCTTGTTTTCAATCAATTCATTGTTTGATTCAGCCCAGAATGATTTATAATTCAAAGGTGCTTCTGACGTTTTATTCTTATAATCAGTAAACAACTTTTCCGAGATAACCAAATAGTTGTAGGCTTCCTCATAGGAACATCTATTAGACCATAAAATTCCATACTGGTTATTGACAGTGATACTCAAAGTTACCCATGAAAACTCTAGATCACGCTTGTTGATAATTTGGATACACTTATCCAGATACTCTTGCCCAGTAGGAACCTCCTCGCACTCAACATAATTGACAGCTAATTCATAATGGATAACACATAAGAGATGTTGAGCTGTAACAGAGCTCGTTGTATCATCAACATTAGCTTCATTTTGAGAAACAGTTTCCGATGAATCCTCCATAAAATCCTCTAATTTACATTTCAAAGCTTTCAGAATGTCTCTAGCCTTGTATTTCGATTTGAATGGATCGTCTTCAGGATCAAACTTCGATTCTTCATTATTCAGATGGAGGAACTCTTTATACTTTTTGTAACCTTCCTCCTCTAACCAACTTTTGATAATGGAATGCATTTTTGTACTAAAAAAAATTGAGTAAAGAATTAGTTATTAAGTCAATCTTAATTGGACTGTTCAAATAGAGGTCTCTTGGTTCTTTTGTAATAACATTGCTGTGTCCTGGTAGACAGCAAAATTGTAATAAATTATTAATCAATTATTTTAATAAAATAAGTCGCAGTGTAATATGTGAATCTCCAAACAAGTTTAAGTACATAAAAATTCTTCCAGCTAAATACAAGCAAATCTATCAGCATAGTGCTGGAAACACTCCTGTTGACAGTGCTGCAAATAACGGTCGGTGGCCAGTCATTTTGTAGTTTCAATCGGCCATTTTAAAAATCATTATTTCATTTTGTCCGGTTAAAGTTTGAAGACTAGAGGCTTGGATAAATACTAATAGCGCTTCCAATTATAAGAGGAATAGATTTTGAATTAGTTTTTAGCCAATCTAAAGGTCATTTTTCTTAAGGGGTTCTTTTCAAACCTTTTTCTCCAATCTTTGACATATCGTGTGCTTTTCATTTTGCACAGGATATGTTCTAATTTAAAATTACATTTAGGTAAGCGTAGTCGTCTAAGGACAATCTAGTTTTTATATTTATAAAAACTAGATTGCTGACGTGTGGAAAGGAATTTCGGCTGATCCTTTTGTTTTGATAATAACATCAAAGCGGGAATTAATTTTCTTCTCGTTTCTTTCATTCCTTTTTCTTTCTTATAAGTTCACGCTTTCCCTCGCCACTCTCAAAGCGTGGTTAGCTCAAGCGGTTAGATCGTCTGTCTCATATGCATGGGGCTCCGAGTTCGATTCCAATGGGTGTCCAATTTTTCAATTCTTCAATTTTCTTTTTTTAATTCTCTTTCTTTTATAATGAAGTCAATCAAACAAGTAACTAGCATATATTACCTCCGCTCTCTGTCTAAGGTTTAGATAAGCTATGATAGCATCACTTTTTTAAGTCTTTTTTTCTTCAGTCTTTTTTTTGCCACAAGCGATTATTCAAGGCTGAGATATAGAAGAACGGGTATAGGCGTTTACGCCTGTGTTTGCTGACTGACAGTTTCAGTTTCAGTTTCACTGTCACTTTCACTTTCAGCCAGCGAGTGAGCGAGCGATTCTTTGTAAGAGAATTGTCAAATAACTCATAGGATCCACCCCCCAGAGATTTGGGGGTAGCTAAAAAAAAAAGTGTTAAAAAAGCCAGGTACCTGCATTTTCATTAGTGGGGCGGGGGCTGTTGTTTTTGTATGAAGTCATCACCCTTGAGTTCCTTGAAACCCTTGAAACACCCTAGAAAAGTCAATATTATTTTGGCGACTCTTGAATTTGAAATGCAAGATTTATACCCTTAAGCCCTTGAAATGCCAAATTTTGTGGCCATTTTCAGCCATTTTAACTTTCAGAAATACAAAATTTTTCCCATTGCCTGGGATACAAACATTGCAGTGACTTAAAAATGAGAAAACATACTTTTGGAACTCCTGAGACTCAAGGGGATATTACACGCTCATTCTTAGGGGTTTAACCTTCAACCCATTAAGTGCCACTGGAATTATATGAGATTGGCAGGCCAGGGTGATAGAATGGGTGGTTGTAAAATTATCAATTATCAGTTAATTTAATAAAGGCCCTCCTTTACACAAAAATTGTAAATTGAACCTTTCTCCTTTTGTCGACAGATTCCTTGAAATCTTTGAAAACTAGCAAAGATCAACTAAAAACCCTAGAAACCCTTAAAAGTTTGTGGTAAATAAAAATCTCTTGAAACCCTGGAAAATTATAGAAAAAAATGACACCCTTGAATTTGTTGAAAAAGAAGTGCTGGCCGCCATGGAAGTATTTTCCCAGGAATGACAAAAGAGCCTTTTTGTATTTTTAACAATAAAAAAAATAAAAAAGGGGGTAACTCAAATTGGGGGGGGGGGGGGGGTTACTTTAGAATTCTAAAAATTTTGGGGGTACCTGAACCCTGGAGGACCCTATGATAACTTCTTTCAGAATCATTGAACTTCTCGTTTTATACTTTAAAGGCAGATTATTATTCATATTTCCGGGTCAAAATGTTTGGCACTTGATCCAATCGTTTGCTTATCTTTCTTGCGTGGTCGTTGTTTGAATTTCAGTCAATGCTTATAAAATACGGTTGTTATAAGAGTATCTAACTCCTCACTAGGAGGGAACAGATCATAGATTCGAATTGAACACGTAATTACTAATAGCAATTAACATTACGAGACAGACGACCTAACCGCTTGAGCTAACCCCGCTTTGAAAGTAGTGAGAGAAAGCATGAACTGATAAGAAAGAAAAAGGAGAGAAAGAATCAAGAAGAAAATTAATTCCCGCTTTGATGTTATTATCGAAACAAAAGGATCAGTCATGCCGAAATTCCTTTCCACACGTCAGCAATCTACTTTTTATAAATAGAAAAACAAGATTGTAAGGAAGATTCTAAAAAAAATAGCTGTTTTCTTAGACGACTACGTTTTAAAAAGGTTCAGAGATCCAATGATTGTATAAAGCCATTCAAATCTAAAGATCTCTCATTGTTAGCTTCAAGTTTCTAAAACTCAAAAACACAAAGAGAGGGGTAACTCTAACTTATTCATTTATTACATACAAACATTTGATACTATTTTTAGCATAAAGTCATTTTGAAACCTTTCCTGGTCACAACTATCGTGAGATTGGGTAACTTGCATCAGTGGAGGCAAACATGCACAGCCCTCAAATGAATGACCCGTCTGGTCATTAAAATACAAAGTCTAAGCGGAGCTGCTTAGTTCATTTGTTTTGAAATTTTGCTGCTTTGAATAGTCAGTCACTTGATGGCTATGCAAGTTTCCCTCCACTGATGCAAGCCACAAGCTACCCAACTTCACGGTATACATCATAACTCTAAATCTCACGTTTATTTTTTGTGTTAGGAATTTTAGTCTTAATCTTCTCGCAAAATTCATTTTTGAAATTTCTCTTGCAGAGTTTCTGAAAATATTTGTTCTTCTTTTTTATGTTGCTTTTATTCGGTTTGTGTAATTTACGATGCGCGATCCAACGATTCACGATGCACGATGCATGATCCATGCATGATTTATGTCGATTTATGTTAATTATTCTAATTATGCACAAATAAGTTTTCATAATGCTACAATCCTTCAAGAAATATTTGAGACAAAAGGGAAATCCACCGGGGTGTTTTGAAACCACAATCGATTTGTAAGTGCTCTAAAGTAGGTTCGAAGGGTAGAGTTTTAACTCTGAGTTTTAACGCTAGACTTAAGACTTAGGACCTTAGGATCTGAGGATCCAAAAGTTCAAAAATGGTCCAGTAAGGCTCCGAATCTAGCCTGGAAGTCTGCCTACCTGTCTCAAATTGAAATATTTGATTAACTTAAAGAGATAGCCCAAAATCGGCTTTTTCGCCCGAACTTTAAATCTCGAAAAACGTCAAAATAACCGGAATTCTCAATATATTTCTTGAAAGATTGTCTGAGAAACTGAAAAATCCCAAATTCTGCTCAGCGGGGGTTCTTATTCCAAGTTTAAAGCAATTTTTCTGGCTCAAAAATCCCCTTTCTTCAATTTTAGGGGCTAAAACTAAAAAAAAAGTCAAAATTTGCTGAAATTTTCACGTTTTTGACTTTTCGTAAATTGGACCTTTGCAAAATATTAAATATTTCATAAAAAAGTGATTTTGGCCAGGAGCAAACCCTTTAGAATGGTCCGAAACATGCTTTAAGACGAATTTTAGAGGTCTTCAGGTAATTTTGGACCCCCCGCAGAGCAGAAATCAGCATTTTTCAGTTTTTCAGACAATCCTTCAAGAAATATTTGAGACAAAAGGGAAATCCACCGGGGTGTTTTGAAACCACAATCGATTTGTAAGTGCTCTAAAGTAGGTTCGAAGGGTAGAGTTTTAACTCTGAGTTTTAACGCTAGACTTAAGACTTAGGACCTTAGGATCTGAGGATCCAAAAGTTCAAAAATGGTCCAGTAAGGCTCCGAATCTAGCCTGGAAGTCTGCCTACCCGTCTCAAATTGAAATATTCGATTAACTTAAAGAGATAGCCCAAAATCGGCTTTTTCGCCCGAACTTTAAATCTCGAAAAACGTCAAAATAACCGGAATTCTCAATATATTTCTTGAAAGATTGTAGCTACAAACATCATATAACAATAACGAAAAAAAATTAAAAAAAGAAGGGGAAATAATTTATCATAATCATAATGATTAAAATAACTTTCTTCTACATCTTCTGTGTAGAAAAACCAAAAATTGATAGCGAGAGTTTGTTTTTAAAACGAAAGAAAAAGCCTTGACGTCATAGAAAAGTTTTGGCGCGAAAAATTTATTAAAAGAAAACTCATTTTTGTATGTTTATTATTTTTTTAAGAACAGTGAATAAGGTAAATAAGGAATCATTGGCTACATTACTTTTGGCATGTTCTTATAAAAGCCTTTTACCAACAGAATGGCAACTGGTGTTTTTATTTATTTGATTTTTTCTCTGTTTGATGATCAAGTTAATTCATTTTATTTGATCATTCTCAAAAAAGGTGAGCTTATACACGCGCTAAACGTCTTCCCCCTACTTTACCACAACATTGTAAGTTTTTGTTTATAACCCTGTCTCAATCCAATGCATTTGGTTGGTTTAATCAGAGAAACGTTGTTTTTTTTAAGAAAGAGAGCAAATAGGTTACATAAGATAAATATTCAATTCAAAGCATGGGCAAAAAAGTTTATGTTTTGTTTTGATTTGATTTGATTGTTGAGGTTAAATTTATACACGCATACTTTACAAAGGAATACAAAAGAAGGAATTAAAATATGTGATTACTAAAACCTATAAATGCATAATTAGAATAATTAACATAATATATGCATGGATCGTGCATCGTGCATCGTGAATCGTTGGATCGTGCATCGTAAATTACACAAACCGGCTTTTATTAGTGCTTTTAAATTGTTATTATTTAAAAAATATTTTTTTAGTATATCCGGGAAAATGTACATATATGTATGTACCCTTTTTTGGATTAATTTATAGAAATAGAAATAGAAAATTCAGAATTCTAAAATTTTGGGGGTACCAAAATTTTTGGGGGGTACCTGAACCCTGGAGGACCCTATGACAGTATATCTTCTCAGAGGTCTGCGACTCATAAAATATATAAAAGAAACAGATAAAAAAATTCACTCCATTAAGAATTAGTGAATAAGAATTAGTGAATAAGGCAAAACCTTGGGAAACCTGGTGGAGCCATCTTTTTCAGCGAACTAAAAAGAAAAAGAAACTAAAAAAGTTATAAAATACACTTACAAGACGCCCTGGTTTGGAACTGACAGACTGGACGAGGAAATCTGGCCAAGTGTCCAATACAAACGAAAAAGCAGAATACTACTGAGGTCTCGGCAAATAACCAAGGACCAGCTGTGCGTGTGATTGGATCCACGTGCAGCTGAGCAGGTACCTCTTACTCTATCTTATTCTATCGTATATAAACTAATCTTTTACAACAATGATTCTCTCGCGACTGCTGCTCATTGCTATGTTATCCTGGCAACTAACTGAATGTCAGATACCTTTGAACCAAGTAAACTCATTGCTTTGCTGCAAAGTTCTCTCTAAAAATGAAATCTCGCTGTTTTCCTTTGCTATTACTTATCAGGAAAATCGATACCACCCATGCAAGACGAAAACAAGTGCCATATTACAGCAGATGCTATTAATCATTAGTGGTACTGTCGAACTCAACCCTGGCCCATCACAGAAGTTGAAATATCCCTGTGGTGAATGTTCAAAAGGCAGTTTCTTCTGGTGCTTCTATCGCTTGTGACCTCTGTAACCAGTGGTTTCACCTTAAATGTACCAACATGGATGATCAAAATCTATCAATGCCACATCCAAGAGGAGAGTTTAGAATGGCTTTGTCCAAGTTGTGCTTTAGCAGACATCTCTTATAGTCTATTCGATACCTCGATCTCGTCCTGCAGCTCAACCTCTACCAACGATATCACACCCGAGAAAAAGAAAGTCAACCATCTACGTGTCGTTGTGTGCAATTTCCAAAGTATCTGGAACAAAAAAAAACTTCTGCTTGGAAACTATTTACATAAAAACGACATAGACGTTCTAATTGCTCTGAAACTCACTTGTCTTGTAACATTAGCAAACTCTCAATTCCTTCCAAAGCATTACCTCGCCATTCGAAAGGATCGCGATCATAGATGGAAAAGGAGGAGTAATCGTCATCCACAAAGATAACCTCCTAGTTCAAGAACTTCCGCAGCAAAAATCTGAAATTGTATCAATTAAAATAGAATCCTATGAGAAGCCAGTAATTCTCACAGCCTGCTACAGACCCCCATCAAGTGATGCTTCTTACAACATTCAGTTAATTAAAGATATTTCCAACACTGTGAAAAAGTATAAATGAACCCGCACTGGATTTGTGGAGACTTCAACCTTCCAGACATAGACTGGGAATCTAACACTATTGTCAGAAGCCAATACTCAAAACAATTAAACGAAGATTTCCTTGCCCTTCGATGCTCTAAATCTCAATCAGCTTTTTGACTTCACACCTCGGAAAAAGCCATACTTGACCCTAATTCTAACGAACCGACCTGGTCTTACTAACAATGTGAGCCGTATGAAGGATTTGGTGACCATGAGACAGCTGTTATTGCTGATGTTTTCTGCCATCCCCCAAAATTGAAACCTATCCAACGCAAGATCATGTTTGGCATCGGGCAAATATAGAAGGCCTTCAAAAGGATATGACTGAAGGTATACAAAAACTTCTGCACACAACAAACACTACAGAAACAGACATCGATAAATGTTGGGAAACGTTCAAGCCAAATTATCTCGAATTCGCAGGACAAACATGTACCAACAAAGACCACATCTCAGCGTTTCAATCAACCCTGGTTTAACGTAGTATGCAAAAAGGCAGTTCGAAAAAAGTCAAGAAGATACCGAGTATACAAAAGAACTAAACTTGATCGAGACTGGAAAATATACCAGGAGGCAGCAAAATTGGCAAGAAAGACCTGCCAAAACGTATACAACACCTACATCAAAGAAAACATTTGCAATGATAAGAAAAATAGCAAGAAAGTTCTTCTCATTTGTGAAATCCAAAAGAACAGACATTTGTGTTTATCACCTCTCTTGGGTGAAAACAACGAAATCCATACCAAAGAGGAGGAACTAGCAGAGATTCTAAATAACCAATTCACAAGTGTCTTCACAGAAGATGATGGTACAACCCCAACACCATTAGGCCCTAAAGGAAAAAAAGATCAATGACATCATTGTTACCAAAAACGGAGTCGTAAAACTACTTAACGAATTGAATCCCTTTAAAGCTAGCGGTCCTGACGGAAATCGGAGCCCGTATTCTAAAGGAATCAGCTGACCAAGTTGCTGACGGTTCACCCTATTATTCAATGCATCATTAAAGCAAGGGAAAA